>NW_026108938.1:0-193129 GCF_024516045.1 Bombus affinis | reverse complement strand
TACAGTGCAACGTGATGTCCGAAATGGCTGACAAAATTAGGTAATAACACGAAATATATGCAATGCAATATACGGTATACGTATAGCTTGGAAATTGTGACCGTTGCTCGCTCACTCCGCTCGCTCGTAGAAATTTAGTCCAACCTCACTACCGATCCGAGGCGTTCCCAAATTTGAAATTAGTTGCCTCCATATCGTATAACGAATGCAAGAGGGAATGGTTTTAGGTTAGGCTATAGTTTTCGATCGAGCGCAGCGAGCGATGGACGCGTAAAGGTGTGTCACAAACCAACGGTTTGGCACATACGGACATTGAAATATTCACACCAGCCCGAGGAGCCGGAAGTCTTTATCTTATTGCCTACTGACAAATATTTACAGTTTATGAATAGTTTTACATAAATAGTACTATTTCCACATAGTACAGTGCAGTGTGATGTCCGAAATGGCTGACAAAATTAGGTAATAACACGAAATATATGCAAGGCAATATAAGGTATATGATTAGCTTGGAAATTGTGATCGTTGCTCGCTCGCTCCGCTCGCTCGTAGAAATTTAGTCAAACCTCACTACCGATCCGAGGCGTTCCCAAATTTGAAATAATTTGCCTCCATATCGTATAACGAATGCAAGAGGGAATGGTTTTAGGTTAGGCTATAGTTTTCGATCGAGCGCGGCGAGCGAGGGACGCGTAAAGGTGTGTCACAAACCAACGGTTTGGCACACACGGACATTGAAATAGTCACACCAGCCCGAGGAGCCGGAAGTCTTTATCTTATTGCCTACTGACAAATGTTTACAGTTTATGAATAGTTTTACATAAATAGTACTATTTCCACATAGTACAGTGCAGTGTGATATCCGAAATGGCTGACAAACTTAGGTAATATCACGAAATATATGCAAGGCAATATAAGGTATATGTATAGCTTGGAAATTGTGATCGTTGCTCGCTCGCTCCGCTCGCTCGTAGAAATTTAGTCCAACCTCACTACCGATCCGACACGTTCCCAAATTCGAAATAAGTCACCTCCATATCGTATAACGAACGCAAGAGGGAATGGTTTTAGGTGAGGCTACATTTTTCGAGCGAGCACGGCGAGCAAGGGACGCGTAACGGTGTGTCACAATCCAACGGTTTGGCACATACGGTCATTGACATGTTCGCACCAGCCCGAGGAGCCGGAGGTCTTCATCCTATTGCCTACTGACAAAAGTTTACAGTTTATCAATAGTTTCACATAAATAGTACTATTTCCACATAGTACAGTGCAATGTGATGTCCGAAATGGCTGACAAAATTAGGTAATAACACTAAATATATGCAATGCAATATACGGTATACGTATAGCTTGGAAATTGTGACCGTTGCTCGCTCACTCCGCTCGCTCGTAGAAATTTAGTCCAACCTCACTACCGATCCGAGGCGTTCCCAAATTTGAAATTAGTTGCCTCCATATCGTATAACGAATGCAAGAGGGAATGGTTTTAGGTTAGGCTATAGTTTTCGAGCGAGCGCAGCGAGCGAGGGACGCGTAAAGGTGTGTCACAAACCAACGGTTTGGCACATACGGACATTGAAATATTCACACCAGCCCGAGGAGCCGGAAGTCTTTATCCTATTGCCTACTGACAAATGTTTACAGTTTATGAATAGTTTCACACAAATAGTACTATTTCCACATAGTACAGTGCTATGAGATGTCCGAAATGGCTGACAAAATTAGGTAATAACACGAAATATATGCAAAGCAATATAAGGTATATGTATAGCTTGGAAATTGTGACCGTTGCTCGCTCGCTCCGCTCGCTCGTAGAAATTTAGTCCAACCTCACTACCGAACCGAGGCGTTCCCAAATTTGAAATAAGTTGCCTCCATATCGTATAACGAATGCAAGAGGGAATGGTTTTAGGTTAGGCTACATTTTTCGAGCGAGCACGGCGAGCAAGGGACGCGTAACGGTGTGTCACAATCCAACGGTTTGGCACATACGGACATTGAAATGTTCGCACCAGCCCGTGGAGCCGGAGGTCTTCATCCTATTGCCTACTGACAAATCTTTACAGTTTATGAATAGTTTTACATAAATAGTACTATTTCCACATAGTACAGTGCAATGTGATGTCCGAAATGGATGACAAAATTAGGTAATAACACGTAATATATGCAAGGCAATATAAGGTATATGTATAGTTTGGAAATTGTGATCGTTGCTCGCTCGCTCCGCTCTCTCGTAAAAATTTAGTCCAACCTCACTATCGATCCGACACGTTCCCAAATCCGAAATAAGTCGCCTCCATATCGTATAACAAACGCAAGAGGGAATGGTTTTAGGTGAGGCTACATTTTTCGAGCGAGCACGGTGAGCAAGGGACGCGTAACGGTGTGTCACAATCCAACGGTTTGGCACATAGGGACATTGACATGTTCGCACCAGCCCGAGGAGCCGGAGGTCTTCATCCTATTGCCTACTGACAAAAGTTTACAGTTTATCAATAGTTTCACATAAATAGTACTATTTCCACACAGTACATTGCAATGTGATGTCCGAAATGGGTGACAAAATTAGGCAATAACACGAAATATATGCAAGGCAATATACGGTATATGTATAGCTTGGAAATTGTGACCGTTGCTCGCTCGCTCCGCTCGCTCGTAGAAATTTAGTCCAACCTCACTACCGAACCGAGGCGTTCCCAAATTTGAAATAAGTCGCCTCCATATCGTATAACGAACGCAAGAGGGAATGGTTTTAGGTGAGGCTACATTTTTCGAGCGAGCACGGCGAGCAAGGGACGCGTAACGGTGTGTCACAATCCAACGGTTTGGCACATACGGTCATTGACATGTTCGCACCAGCCCGAGGAGCCGGAGGTCTTCATCCTATTGCCTACTGACAAAAGTTTACAGTTTATCAATAGTTTCACATAAATAGTACTATTTCCACATAGTACAGTGTAACGTGATGTCCGAAATGGCTGACAAAATTAGGTAATAACACGAAATATATGCAATGCAATAGACGGTATACGTATAGCTTGGAAATTGTGACCGTTGCTCGCTCACTCCGCTCGCTCGTAGAAATTTAGTCCAACCTCACTACCGATCCGAGGCGTTCCCAAATTTGAAATTAGTAGCCTCCATATCGTATAACGAATGCAAGAGGGAATGCTTTTAGGTTAGGCTATAGTTTTCGATCGAGCGCAGCGAGCGATGGACGCGTAAAGGTGTGTCACAAACCAACGGTTTGGCACATACGGACATTGAAATATTCACACCAGCCCGAGGAGCCGGAAGTCTTTATCTTATTGCCTACTGACAAATATTTACAGTTTATGAATAGTTTTACATAAATAGTACTATTTCCACATAGTACAGTGCAGTGTGATGTCCGAAATGGCTGACAAAATTAGGTAATAACACGAAATATATGCAAGGCAATATAAGGTATATGTATAGCTTGGAAATTGTGATCGTTGCTCGCTCGCTCCGCTCGCTCGTAGAAATTTAGTCAAACCTCACTACCGATCCGAGGCGTTCCCAAATTTGAAATAATTTGCCTCCATATCGTATAACGAATGCAAGAGGGAATAGTTTTAGGATAGGCTATAGTTTTCGATCGAGCGCAGCGAGCGAGGGACGCGTAAAGGTGTGTCACAAACCAACGGTTTGGCACACACGGACATTGAAATAGTCACACCACCCCGAGGAGCCGGAAGTCTTTATCTTATTGCCTACTGACAAATGTTTACAGTTTATGAATAGTTTTACATAAATAGTACTATTTCCACATAGTACAGTGCAGTGTGATGTCCGAAATGGCTGACAAACTTAGGTAATAACACGAAATATATGCAAGGCAATATAAGGTATATGTATGGCTTGGAAATTGTGACCGTTGCTCGCTCGCTCCGCTCGCTCGTAGAAATTTAGTCCAAACTCACTACCGATCCGACGCGTTCCCAAATTTGAAATAAGTTGCCACCATATCGTATAAGGAATGCAAGAGGGAATGGTTTTAGGTTAGGCTATAGTTTTCGAGCGAGCGCAGCGAGCGAGGGACGCGTAAAGGTGTGTCACAATCCAACGGTTCGGCACATACGGACATTGAAATGTTCGCACCAGCCCGAGGAGCCGGAGGTCTTCATCCTATTGCCTACTGACAAAAGATTACAGTTTATCAATAGTTTCACATAAATAGTACTATTTCCACATAGTACAGTGCAATGTGATGTCCGAAATGGCTGACAAAGGTAGGTAATAACACGAAATGTATGCAAGGCAATATAAGGTATATGTATAGCTTGGAAATTGTGACCGTTGCTCGCTCGCTCCGCTCGCTCGTAGAAATTTAGTCCAAACTCACTACCGATCCGACGCGTTCCCAAATTTGAAATAAGTTGCCACCATATCGTATAACGAATGCAAGAGGGAATGGTTTTAGGTTAGGCTATAGTTTTCGAGCGAGCGCAGCGAGCGAGGGACGCGTAAATGTGTGTCACAAACCAACGGTTTGACACATACGGACATTGAAATATTCACGCCAGCCCGAGGAGCCGGAAGTCTTTATCTTATTGCCTACTGACAAATGTTTACAGTTTATGAATAGTATTACATAAATAGTACTATTTCCACATAGTACAGTGCAGTGTGTCGTCCGAAATTGCTGACAAAGGTAGGTAATAACACGAAATATATGCAAGGCAATATAAGGTATATGTATAGCTTGGAAACTGTGACCGTTGCTCGCTCGCTCCGCTCGCTCGTAGAAATTTAGTCCAACCTCACTATCGAACCGACGCGTTCCCAAATTCGAAATAAGTCGCCTAGATATCGTCTAACGAACGCAAGAGGGAATGGTTTTGGGTGAGGCTACATTTTTCGAGCGAGCACGGCGAACAAGGGACGCGTAAAGGTGTGTCACAATCTAACGGTTTGGCACATACGGACATTGAAATATTCACACCAGCCCGAGGAGCCGGAAGTCTTTATCCTATTGCCTACTGACAAATGTTTACAGTTTATGAATAGTTTTACATAAATAGTACTATTTCCATATAGTACAGTGCAGTGTGATGTCCGAAATGGCTGACAAAATTAGGTAATAACACGAAATATATGCAAGATAATATAAGGTATACGTATAGCTTGGAAATTGTGATCGTTGCTCGCTCGCTCCGCTCGCTCGTAGAAATTTAGTCCAACCTCACTATCGAACCGACGCGTTCCCAAATTCGAAATAAGTCGCCTAGATATCGTCTAACGAACGCAAGAGGGAATGGTTTTGGGTGAGGCTACATTTTTCGAGCGAGCACGGCGAACAAGGGACGCGTAAAGGTGTGTCACAATCTAACGGTTTGGCACATACGGACATTGAAATATGCACACCAGCCCGAGGAGCCGGAAGTCTTTATCCTATTGCCTACTGACAAATGTTTACAGTTTATGAATAGTTTTACATAAATAGTACTTTTTCCACATAGTACAGTGCAATGTGATGTCCGAAATGGATGACAAAATTAGGTTATAACACGTAATATATGCAAGGCAATATAAGGTATATGTGTAGTTTGGAAATTGTGAACGTTGCTCGCTCGCTCCTCTAGCTCGTAGAAATTTAGTCCAACCTCACTACCGATCCGACGCGTTCCCAAATTTGAAATAGGTTGCCTCCATACCGTATAACGAACGCAAGAGGGAATGGTTTTAGGTTAGGCTATGGTTTTCGAGCGAGCGCAGCGAGCGAGGGACGGATAAAGTTGTGTCACAAACCAACGGTTTGGCACATACGGACATTGAAATATACGCACCAGCCCGAGGAGCCGGAGGTCTTTATCCTATTGCCTACTGACAAATCTTTACAGTTTACGAATAGTTTTACATAAATAGTACTATTTCCACATAGTACAGTGCAATGTGATGTCCGAAATGGCTGACAAAATTAGGTAATAACACGAAATATATGCAAGGCAATAGAAAGTATATATATAGCATGGAAATTGTGGTCGTTGCTCGCTCGCTCCGCTCGCTCGTAAAAATTAAGTCCAACGTCACTACCGATCCGACGCGTTCCCAAATTCGAAATATGGCTCCACCATATCGAATAATGAACGCAAAATGGATTAGTTTTAGGTTAGGCTATAGTATTCGAGCGAGCGCAGCGAGCGAGGGACGCGTAAAGGTGCGTCACAAACCAACGGTTTGGCACATACGGACATTGAAATATTCGCACCAGCCCGAGGAGCCGGAGGTCTTCATCCTATTGCCTACTGACAAATCTTTACAGTTTATGAATAGTTTTACATAAATAGTACTATTTCCACATAGTACAGTTCAATGTGATGTCCGAACTGGATGACAAAATTAGGTAATAACACGTAATATATGCAAGGCAATATAAGGTATATGTATAGTTTGGAAATTGTGATCGTTGCTCGCTCGCTCCGCTCGCTCGTAAAAATTTAGCCCAACCTCACTATCGATCCGACACGTTCCCAAATCCGAAATAAGTTGCCTCCATATCGTATAACGAATGCAAGAGGGAATGGTTTTAGGTTAGGCTATAGTTTTCGAGCGAGCGCAGCGAGCGAGGGACGCGTACAGGTGTGTCACAAACCAACGGTTTGGCACATACGGACATTGAAATATACGCACCAGCCCGAGGAGCCGGAGGTCTTTATCCTACTGCCTACTGACAAAAGTTTACAGTTTGTGAATATTTTTACATAAATAGTACAATTGCCACATAGTACAGTGCAATGTGATGACCGAAATGGCTGACAAAATTGGGTAATAACACGAAATATATGCAAGGCAATATAAGGTATATGTATAGCTTGGAAATTGTGACCGCTGCTCGCTCGCTCCGCTCGCTCGTAGAAATTTAGTCCAACCTCACTACCGATCCGACGCGTTCCCACATTAGAAATAAGTTGCCTCCATATCGTATAACGAATGCAAGGGGGAATGGTTTTAGGTTAGGCTATAGTTTTCGAGCGAGCGCAGCGAGCGAGGGACGCGTACAGGTGTGTCACAAACCAACGGTTTGGCACATACGGACATTGAAATGTACGCACCAGCCCGAGGAGCCGGAGGTCTTCATCCTATTGCCTACTGACAAAAGTTTACAGTTTATCAATAGTTTCACATAAATAGTACTATTTCCACACAGTACATTGCAATGTGATGTCCGAAATGGGTGACAAAATTAGGCAATAACACGAAATATATGCAAGGCAATATACGGTATATGTATAGCTTGGAAATTGTGACCGTTGCTCGCTCGCTCCGCTCGCTCGTAGAAATTTAGTCCAACCTCACTACCGAACCGAGGCGTTCCCAAATTTGAAATAAGTCGCCTCCATATCGTATAACGAACGCAAGAGGGAATGGTTTTAGGTGAGGCTACATTTTTCGAGCGAGCACGGCGAGCAAGGGACGCGTAACGGTGTGTGACAATCCAACGGTTTGGCACATACGGTCATTGACATGTTCGCACCAGCCCGAGGAGCCGGAGGTCTTCATCCTATTGCCTACTGACAAATCTTTACAGTTTATCAATAGTTTCACATAAATAGTACTATTTCCACATAGTACAGTGCAACGTGATGTCCGAAATGGCTGACAAAATTAGGTAATAACACGAAATATATGCAATGCAATATACGGTATACGTATAGCTTGGAAATTGTGACCGTTGCTCGCTCACTCCGCTCGCTCGTAGAAATTTAGTCCAACCTCACTACCGATCCGAGGCGTTCCCAAATTTGAAATTAGTTGCCTCCATATCGTATAACGAATGCAAGAGGGAATGGTTTTAGGTTAGGCTATAGTTTTCGATCGAGCGCAGCGAGCGATGGACGCGTAAAGGTGTGTCACAAACCAACGGTTTGGCACATACGGACATTGAAATATTCACACCAGCCCGAGGAGCCGGAAGTCTTTATCTTATTGCCTACTGACAAATATTTACAGTTTATGAATAGTTTTACATAAATAGTACTATTTCCACATAGTACAGTGCAGTGTGATGTCCGAAATGGCTGACAAAATTAGGTAATAACACGAAATATATGCAAGGCAATATAAGGTATATGATTAGCTTGGAAATTGTGATCGTTGCTCGCTCGCTCCGCTCGCTCGTAGAAATTTAGTCAAACCTCACTACCGATCCGAGGCGTTCCCAAATTTGAAATAATTTGCCTCCATATCGTATAACGAATGCAAGAGGGAATGGTTTTAGGTTAGGCTATAGTTTTCGATCGAGCGCGGCGAGCGAGGGACGCGTAAAGGTGTGTCACAAACCAACGGTTTGGCACACACGGACATTGAAATAGTCACACCAGCCCGAGGAGCCGGAAGTCTTTATCTTATTGCCTACTGACAAATGTTTACAGTTTATGAATAGTTTTACATAAATAGTACTATTTCCACATAGTACAGTGCAGTGTGATATCCGAAATGGCTGACAAACTTAGGTAATATCACGAAATATATGCAAGGCAATATAAGGTATATGTATAGCTTGGAAATTGTGATCGTTGCTCGCTCGCTCCGCTCGCTCGTAGAAATTTAGTCCAACCTCACTACCGATCCGACACGTTCCCAAATTCGAAATAAGTCACCTCCATATCGTATAACGAACGCAAGAGGGAATGGTTTTAGGTGAGGCTACATTTTTCGAGCGAGCACGGCGAGCAAGGGACGCGTAACGGTGTGTCACAATCCAACGGTTTGGCACATACGGTCATTGACATGTTCGCACCAGCCCGAGGAGCCGGAGGTCTTCATCCTATTGCCTACTGACAAAAGTTTACAGTTTATCAATAGTTTCACATAAATAGTACTATTTCCACATAGTACAGTGCAATGTGATGTCCGAAATGGCTGACAAAATTAGGTAATAACACTAAATATATGCAATGCAATATACGGTATACGTATAGCTTGGAAATTGTGACCGTTGCTCGCTCACTCCGCTCGCTCGTAGAAATTTAGTCCAACCTCACTACCGATCCGAGGCGTTCCCAAATTTGAAATTAGTTGCCTCCATATCGTATAACGAATGCAAGAGGGAATGGTTTTAGGTTAGGCTATAGTTTTCGAGCGAGCGCAGCGAGCGAGGGACGCGTAAAGGTGTGTCACAAACCAACGGTTTGGCACATACGGACATTGAAATATTCACACCAGCCCGAGGAGCCGGAAGTCTTTATCCTATTGCCTACTGACAAATGTTTACAGTTTATGAATAGTTTCACACAAATAGTACTATTTCCACATAGTACAGTGCTATGAGATGTCCGAAATGGCTGACAAAATTAGGTAATAACACGAAATATATGCAAAGCAATATAAGGTATATGTATAGCTTGGAAATTGTGACCGTTGCTCGCTCGCTCCGCTCGCTCGTAGAAATATAGTCCAACCTCACTACAGATCCGACGCGTTCCCAAATTCGAAATAAGTCGCCTCCATATAGTATAACGAATGCAAGAGGGAATGGTTTTAGGTGAGGCTACATTTTTCGAGCGAGCACGGCGAGCAAGGGACGCGTAACGGTGTGTCACAATCCAACGGTTTGGCACATACGGACATTGAAATGTTCGCACCAGCCCGTGGAGCCGGAGGTCTTCATCCTATTGCCTACTGACAAATCTTTACAGTTTATGAATAGTTTTACATAAATAGTACTATTTCCACATAGTACAGTGCAATGTGATGTCCGAAATGGATGACAAAATTAGGTAATAACACGTAATATATGCAAGGCAATATAAGGTATATGTATAGTTTGGAAATTGTGATCGTTGCTCGCTCGCTCCGCTCGCTCGTAAAAATTTAGTCCAACCTCACTATCGATCCGACACGTTCCCAAATCCGAAATAAGTCGCCTCCATATCGTATAACAAACGCAAGAGGGAATGGTTTTAGGTTAGGCTATAGTTTTCTAGCGAGCGCAGCGAGCGAGGCCGCGTAATGGTGTGTTACAAACCAACGGTTTGGCACATACGGACATTGAAATATTCGCACCAGCCCGAGGAGACGGAGGTCTTTATCCTATTACCTACTGACAAAAGATTACAGTTTATCAATAGTTTCACATAAATTGTACTATTTCCACATAGTACAGTGCAATGAGATGTCCGAAATGGCTGACAAAATTAGGTAATAACACGTAATATATGCAAGGCAATATAAGGTATATGTATAGTTTGGAAATTGTGATCGTTGCTCGCTCGCTCCGCTCGCTCGTAGAAATTTAGTCCAACCTCACTACCGATCCGACACGTTCCCAAATTCGAAATAAGTCACCTCCATATCGTATAACGAACGCAAGAGGGAATGGTTTTAGGTGAGGCTACATTTTTCGAGCGAGCACGGTGAGCAAGGGACGCGTAACGGTGTGTCACAATCCAACGGTTTGGCACATAGGGACATTGACATGTTCGCACCAGCCCGAGGAGCCGGAGGTCTTCATCCTATTGCCTACTGACAAAAGTTTACAGTTTATCAATAGTTTCACATAAATAGTACTATTTCCACACAGTACATTGCAATGTGATGTCCGAAATGGGTGACAAAATTAGGCAATAACACGAAATATATGCAAGGCAATATAAGGTATATGTATGGCTTGGAAATTGTGACCGTTGCTCGCTCGCTCCGCTCGCTCGTAGAAATTTAGTCCAACCTCACTACCGAACCGAGGCGTTCCCAAATTTGAAATAAGTCGCCTCCATATCGTATAACGAACGCAAGAGGGAATGGTTTTAGGTGAGGCTACATTTTTCGAGCGAGCACGGCGAGCATGGGACGCGTAACGGTGTGTCACAATCCAACGGTTTGGCACATACGGTCATTGACGTGTTCGCACCAGCCCGAGGAGCCGGAGGTCTTCATCCTATTGCCTACTGACAAAAGTTTACAGTTTATCAATAGTTTCACATAAATAGTACTATTTCCACATAGTACAGTGCAACGTGATGTCCGAAATGGCTGACAAAATTATGTAATAACACGAAATATATGCAATGCAATAGACGGTATACGTATAGCTTGGAAATTGTGACCGTTGCTCGCTCACTCCGCTCGCTCGTAGAAATTTAGTCCAACCTCACTACCGATCCGAGGCGTTCCCAAATTTGAAATTAGTAGCCTCCATATCGTATAACGAATGCAAGAGGGAATGCTTTTAGGTTAGGCTATAGTTTTCGATCGAGCGCAGCGAGCGATGGACGCGTAAAGCTGTGTCACAAACCAACGGTTTGGCACATACGGACATTGAAATATTCACACCAGCCCGAGGAGCCAGAAGTCTTTATCTTATTGCCTACTGACAAATATTTACAGTTTATGAATAGTTTTACATAAATAGTACTATTTCCACATAGTACAGTGCAGTGTGATGTCCGAAATGGCTGACAAAATTAGGTAATAACACGAAATATATGCAAGGCAATATAAGGTATATGTATAGCTTGGAAATTGTGATCGTTGCTCGCTCGCTCCGCTCGCTCGTAGAAATTTAGTCAAACCTCACTACCGATCCGAGGCGTTCCCAAATTTGAAATAATTTGCCTCCATATCGTATAACGAATGCAAGAGGGAATAGTTTTAGGATAGGCTATAGTTTTCGATCGAGCGCAGCGAGCGAGGGACGCGTAAAGGTGTGTCACAAACCAACGGTTTGGCACACACGGACATTGAAATAGTCACACCAGCCCGAGGAGCCGGAAGTCTTTATCTTATTGCCTACTGACAAATGTTTACAGTTTATGAATAGTTTTACATAAATAGTACTATTTCCACATAGTACAGTGCAGTGTGATGTCCGAAATGGCTGACAAACTTAGGTAATATCACGAAATATATGCAAGGCAATATAAGATATATGTATAGCTTGGAAATTGTGATCGTTGCTCGCTCGCTCCGCTCGCTCGTAGAAATTTAGTCCAACCTCACTACCGAACCGAGGCGTTCCCAAATTTGAAATAAGTTGCCTCCATATCGTATAACGAATGCAAGAGGGAATGGTTTCAGGTTAGGCTATAGTTATCGATCGAGCGCAGCGAGCGAGGGTCGCGTAAAGGTGTGACACAAACCAACGGTTTGGCACATACGGACATTGCAATATTCACACCAGCCCGAGGAGCCGGAAGTCTTTATCCTATTGCCTACTGACAAATGTTTACAGTTTATGAATAGTTTTACATAAATAGTACTATTTCCACATAGTACAGTGCAGTGTGATGTCCGAAATGGCTGACAAACTTAGGTAATAACACGAAATATATGCAAGGCAATATAAGGTATATGTATAGCTTGGAAATTGTGATCGCTGCTCGCTCGCTCCGCTCGCTCGTAAAAATTTAGTCCAACCTCACTACCGATCCGACACGTTCCCAAATTAGAAACAAGTCACCTCCATATCGTATAACGAATGCAAGAGGGAATGGTTTTAGGTGAGGCTACATTTTTCGAGCGAGCACGGCGAGCAAGGGACGCGTAACGGTGCGTCACAATCCAACGGTTTGGCACATACGGACATTGAAATGTTCGCACCAGCCCGAGGAGCCGGAGGTCTTCATCCTATTGCCTACTGACAAAAGATTACTGTTTATCAATAGTTTCACATAAATAGTACTATTTCCACATAGTACAGTGCAATGTGATGTCCGAAATGGCTGACAAAGGTAGGTAATAACACGAAATATATGCAAGGCAATATAAGGTATATGTATAGCTTGGAAATTGTGACCGTTGCTCGCTCGCTCCGCTCGCTCGTAGAAATTTAGTCCAAACTCACTACCGATCCGACGCGTTCCCAAATTTGAAATAAGTTGCCACCATATCGTATAACGAATGCAAGAGGGAATGGTTTTAGGTTAGGCTATAGTTTTCGAGCGAGCGCAGCGAGCGAGGGACGCGTAAAGGTGTGTCACAAACCAACGGTTTGACACATACGGACATTGAAATATTCACGCCAGCCCGAGGAGCCGGAAGTCTTTATCTTATTGCCTACTGACAAATGTTTACAGTTTATGAATAGTTTTACATAAATAGTACTATTTCCACATAGTACAGTGCAGTGTGTCGTCCGAAATTGCTGACAAAATTAGGTAATAACACGAAATATATGCAAGGCAATATAAGGTATATGTATAGCTTGGAAGTTGTGATCGTTGCTCGCTCGCTCCGCCCGCTCGTAAAAATTTAGTCCAACCTCACTACCGATCCGACGCGTTCCCAAATTCGAAATAAGTCGCCTCCATATCGTATAACGAATGCAAGAGGGAATGGTTTTAGGTGAGGCTACATTTTTCGAGCGAGCACGGCGAGCAAGGGACGCGTAACGGTGTGTCACAATCCAACGGTTTGGCACATACGGACATTGAAATGTTCGCACCAGCCCGAGGAGCCGGAGGTCTTCATCCTATTGCCTACTGACAAAAGTTTACAGTTTATCAATAGTTTCACATAAATAGTACTATTTCCACATAGTACAGTGCAATGTGATGTCCGAAATGGCTGACAAAGGTAGGTAATAACACGAAATATATGCAAGGCAATATAAGGTATATGTATAGCTTGGAAACTGTGACCGTTGCTCGCTCGCTCCGATCGCTCGTAGAAATTTAGTCCAACCTCACTATCGAACCGACGCGTTCCCAAATTCGAAATAAGTCGCCTAGATATCGTCTAACGAACGCAAGAGGGAATGGTTTTGGGTGAGGCTACATTTTTCGAGCGAGCACGGCGAACAAGGGACGCGTAAAGGTGTGTCACAATCTAACGGTTTGGCACATACGGACATTGAAATATTCACACCAGCCCGAGGAGCCGGAAGTCTTTATCCTATTGCCTACTGACAAATGTTTACAGTTTATGAATAGTTTTACATAAATAGTACTATTTCCACATAGTACAGTGCAGTGTGATGTCCGAAATGGCTGACAAAATTAGGTAATAACACGAAATATATGCAAGGTAATATAAGGTATACGTATAGCTTGGAAATTGTGATCGTTGCTCGCTCGCTCCGCTCGCTCGTAGAAATTTAGTCAAACCTCACTACCGATCCGAGGCGTTCCCAAATTTGAAATAATTTGCCTGCAAATCGTATAACGAATGCAAGAGGGAATGGTTTTAGGTTAGGCTATAGTTTTCGAGCGAGCGCAGCGAGCGAGGGACGCGTAAAGGTGTGTCACAAACCAACGGTTTGACACATACGGACATTGAAATAGTCACACCAGCCCGAGGAGCCGGAAGTCTTTATCTTATTGCCTACTGACAAATGTTTACAGTTTATGAATAGTTTTACATAAATAGTACTATTTCCACATAGTACAGTGCAGTGTGTCGTCCGAAATTGCTGACAAAATTAGGTAATAACACGAAATATATGCAAGGCAATATAAGGTATATGTATAGCTTGGAAGTTGTGATCGTTGCTCGCTCGCTCCGCCCGCTCGTAAAAATTTAGTC
Organism: Bombus affinis; assembly: GCF_024516045.1. Classification (NCBI taxonomy): domain Eukaryota; kingdom Metazoa; phylum Arthropoda; class Insecta; order Hymenoptera; family Apidae; genus Bombus; species Bombus affinis. The sequence continues at coordinate 178,642 of NW_026108938.1, read as the reverse complement.
CAACCTCACTACCGATCCGACGCGTTCCCAAATTCGAAATAAGTCGCCTCCATATCGTATAACGAATGCAAGAGGGAATGGTTTTAGGTGAGGCTACATTTTTCGAGCGAGCACGGCGAGCAAGGGACGCGTAACGGTGTGTCACAATCCAACGGTTTGGCACATACGGACATTGAAATGTTCGCACCAGCCCGAGGAGCCGGAGGTCTTCATCCTATTGCCTACTGACAAAAGTTTACAGTTTATCAATAGTTTCACATAAATAGTACTATTTCCACATAGTACAGTGCAATGTGATGTCCGAAATGGCTGACAAAGGTAGGTAATAACACGAAATATATGCAAGGCAATATAAGGTATATGTATAGCTTGGAAACTGTGACCGTTGCTCGCTCGCTCCGATCGCTCGTAGAAATTTAGTCCAACCTCACTATCGAACCGACGCGTTCCCAAATTCGAAATAAGTCGCCTAGATATCGTCTAACGAACGCAAGAGGGAATGGTTTTGGGTGAGGCTACATTTTTCGAGCGAGCACGGCGAACAAGGGACGCGTAAAGGTGTGTCACAATCTAACGGTTTGGCACATACGGACATTGAAATATTCACACCAGCCCGAGGAGCCGGAAGTCTTTATCCTATTGCCTACTGACAAATGTTTACAGTTTATGAATAGTTTTACATAAATAGTACTATTTCCACATAGTACAGTGCAGTGTGATGTCCGAAATGGCTGACAAAATTAGGTAATAACACGAAATATATGCAAGGTAATATAAGGTATACGTATAGCTTGGAAATTGTGATCGTTGCTCGCTCGCTCCGCTCGCTCGTAGAAATTTAGTCAAACCTCACTACCGATCCGAGGCGTTCCCAAATTTGAAATAATTTGCCTGCAAATCGTATAACGAATGCAAGAGGGAATGGTTTTAGGTTAGGCTATAGTTTTCGATCGAGCGCAGCGAGCGAGGGACGCGTAAAGGTGTGTCACAAACCAACGGTTTGGCACATACGGACATTGAAATAGTCACACCAGCCCGAGGAGCCGGAAGTCTTTATCTTATTGCCTACTGACAAATGTTTACAGTTTATGAATAGTTTTACATAAATAGTACTATTTCCACATAGTACAGTGCAGTGTGATGTCCGAAATGGCTGACAAACTTAGGTAATAACACGAAATATATGCAAGGCAATATAAGGTATATGTATAGCTTGGAAATTGTGATCGCTGCTCGCTCGCTCCGCTCGCTCGTAAAAATTTAGTCCAACCTCACTACCGATCCGACACGTTCCCAAATTAGAAACAAGTCACCTCCATATCGTATAACGAATGCAAGAGGGAATGGTTTTAGGTGAGGCTACATTTTTCGAGCGAGCACGGCGAGCAAGGGACGCGTAACGGTGTGTCACAATCCAACGGTTTGGCACATACGGACATTGAAATGTTCGCACCAGCCCGAGGAGCCGGAGGTCTTCATCCTATTGCCTACTGACAAAAGATTACAGTTTATCAATAGTTTCACATAAATAGTGTTGAAGTGGTCACCACTTCTAGGAAAACTCCACATCTGGTCTTTTTAGCTTTCTCAAGCGCTGAAGCCATCGACAGCACATAGACAAAAGAATAGCAGGGAGGCAGACCATAAACTGTAGACAGGCGACGTTGGCTTCGGGGTTTTCAGTCATAAAGTAACACTGCTAGCGTGCGGATCTGGACCAGCTCAAATTGTATTCCTGTATTTCATTATTAAGTCAAATATATACTTTGTATCTTACACTTCATCCACGCGTTTTTCTCTCTTTATATACTGAATAACCTCAACAGGTTATGGGCCCAGGGCTGTAAAGTGTAAGATAGCAACGCGAAGTGAATAAATTGTCAAAGTATTGTGCTTAGTAAAGTAAGTGATAGTGCCAAAATGGAATCTGCAAGTGCGAAGATCGAGATGTTACGTGGCGAAGAAAACTGGCTCCAGTGGCGTTTTGTCATGCGTACACTTTTGGAGGAAGATGACGACCTGATCGACGTGTGTGAAGGGAATCTGTGTCATCCAGGTAACAGTGCGGAGAAAGAAATCGCCCGTAAAAGATTTTTGGAGGCAGATCGGCTAGCGAGAAAATTAATTGTGACCTCAGTAGGAAAGAAACCGTTGGATCTTCTTTTATGTTGCACAACAGCACATGAAATGTGGAAAAAGTTGAATACAGTATATGACATGAAGTCGGATGAGAATCTAAGTATGGTCCAGAAGCAGTTCTTCAATTTTAAATGGGAAGAATCTGAAAATGTATCTTACAACTTATCAAAGTTGGAATTGATAGCGGCGAAGATGAAAACTCTTGGGAGTGAAATTGGCGAGAAAATGCTGATAACACGCATTTTATCGGTGTTACCGAACAAATTTGACCATTTTCACAGTGCGTGGGATTCGGTGGAAGAAGAAAAGAAGACCTTAGACAGGCTTAGTACCAGGCTGATGGCGGAAGAAATCAGATGGAAGAAAGACGACCAGGAAACATCGGTGGCGCTGATAACAAAAGGTAACAATTATAAAAGGGAACAGCAGAAGCAGTCAAGCAAACGTGAATACGAGAAACAAGGACCAAGCTGTTTCAACTGTGGAAAAGTTGGCCATCTAAAGAAAGATTGCTTTAGATGCTTTACACGCAAAAGGAAAGGCCACACCAGCAAAAATTGCTTCAAAAATAAGAAAGGAAACAACAGCAGAGACAACCAGGAACCCAGAAATGAAAATCGAGATCACAGCGGAATTGGTCTATTAGGAAGCACCTCAACGATACAAGTGGCAAACCATGATGCTTGGATAATCGACTCAGGAGCTACGGATCACATGATAGGACGACAAGAATGGTTCAGCGTCTTCGAAAAATTCGATAACACGGTAAAGATAGAAATCGGCGATGGTACGTTCATGGATGCGTACGGCAAAGGAAAAATCAAGGTAGAGACTTTTGTGGACGGCAAATGGGTAGCATGTACAATGAACGATGTCTTGTATGTACCAGGTATGAAAAGAAATCTATTTTCCATTAGATCTGTTGCAAGAAGAGGTATAGATTTCTGTATTCTAAGGGAAGGGAAAAACTGCATGTTTCTACAAAATCAGAAAATAATAGCAAGGGGTTCTGTTATTGGAAATTTATATAAGGTCGACATGCGAGTTATCATGCCGTCAGTTTGTAATCTTAGCAATAGAGCGGAGTCAAACGCGGACACACTGCAGTTATGGCACGAACGGCTATGTCATCAAAACATCAGACACGTTAAGGAATTTTTAAAGAATTCGAATATAAAAGTTGTAGAGGATAGTAACTTTTTCTGTGAAGGTTGCGCGTACGGGAAGCACCATAGATCGAGTTTCCACCAGAAAACCAAGCGTGCGACTAAACCTCGCGAAATTATTTATACGGATGTATGTGGACCCATGGAAGTCGAGTCATTAGGCAAAAAATTGTATTTTCTTGCGTTTAAAGATGATTTTTCCAAATTCACAAAGATTTACTTCTTACGACATAAGTCAGAAGTAATCGAAAAGTTAAAAACTTTTTGCCTAGAAGTCGAAAATCAATTCAATGATAAGATTAAAGAAATTCATAGCGATGGAGGGAAAGAATTCAAAAATAAAGAAGTTAAAGAATTTTTAAGAAGTCAGGGAATTAAGCATACGATTAACGTCCCATACACTCCTGAACAGAATGGCGTCGCAGAAAGAGAAAATAGAACAATAGTAGAAGCAGGAAGGTCGATGTTATATTCGAAATCTAATCTACCGCTGTTTTTATGGGCCGAAGCCATGAACACCGCAGTGCATGTCATAAATAAGACCGGGCCGACAAGACAAGACAAGAAAACACCATATGAACTGTGGTACGGGAAATCGCCAGATGTAGAAAAGTTTAGAGTTTTTGGTACTGAGTGCTTTGCACACATACCTGCGGAAAAGAGAAGGAAATTGGACAGAAAGGCTAACAAAGGATATTTGGTAGGCTATCTAGATGACGGACGAGGGTATCGAGTGTACGTGCCGACCGTAAGAAATGTAATATTAAGCCGTGACGTAATATTTAAGCCCGAATTAGAAACTGAAAAATTCGTTAATTTAAGTTTACCGAAAATTGTCGAGCGCGAAGATGTGCGTGCACAGAGCGATAGAGTATGTACGCATGAAAGTGCAGAGAGTGAAACTGAAAAACAACCTTTTATAACTAGCGAGAATGTGAGACAATTGAGAGATAGAGATAAGATCAAGCGAACCGATTTTTATGGTAACCCAGTAACGTACGCAGCGGAAAATTACCAGTGGATTTTAACGAAGCGATGAGATCCGAAAAGAGAGAGTTATGGGAAAAGGCTATGAATGATGAAATGAAATCGCACTATGAAAATAAGACGTGGATTCTTGTGGAAAAACCAAGATTTGAATATTTAAGACAAAAGCTAGGTTTGAAAAATAAAAAGGATGTTAAGAGGTAATTGCTTATAGAGATGTAGAGTTTTTAGGGAGGGTGTCGAAGTGACTATCACTTCTAATATATAAAAAAAAAAAAAAAAAAAAAAAAAGGACTCTACATGATCTGTTTAGTCTTCTCGTAGTTTTTTTTAGTAATAAATTGATTTGAATGGAAAAGAGAAAGGCAGCTGGCAAATGTATTTGTGAAGACATTGACAAAATCAAGGTTCAGATATTTACGACGAGAGTTAGAAAATATACAGATATAATTGTTTGTTGGGATGTAGAGTTTTAGGGAGGGTGTTGAAGTGGTCACCACTTCTAGGAAAACTCCACATCTGGTCTTTTTAGCTTTCTCAAGCGCTGAAGCCATCGACAGCACATAGACAAAAGAATAGCAGGGAGGCAGACCATAAACTGTAGACAGGCGACGTTGGCTTCGGGGTTTTCAGTCATAAAGTAACACTGCTAGCGTGCGGATCTGGACCAGCTCAAATTGTATTCCTGTATTTCATTATTAAGTCAAATATATACTTTGTATCTTACACTTCATCCACGCGTTTTTCTCTCTTTATATACTGAATAACCTCAACAAATAGTACTATTTCCACATAGTACAGTGCAATGTGATGTCCGAAATGGCTGACAAAGGTAGGTAATAACACGAAATATATGCAAGGCAATATAAGGTATATGTATAGCTTGGAAACTGTGACCGTTGCTCGCTCGCTCCGCTCGCTCGTAGAAATTTAGTCCAACCTCACTACCGATCCGACGCGTTCCCAAATTCGAAATAAGTCGCTTCCATATCGTATAACGAATGCAAGAGGGAATGGTTTTAGGTTAGGCTAGAGTTTTCGAGCGAGCGCAGCGAGCGAGGGACGCGTATAGGTGTGTCACAAACCAACGGTTTGGCACATATGGACATTGAAATATTCACGCCAGTCCGAGGAGCCGGAAGTCTTTATCTTATTGCCTACTGACAAATGTTTACAGTTTATGAATAGTTTTACATAAATAGTACTATTTCCACATAGTACAGTGCAGTGTGTCGTCCGAAATTGCTGACAAAATTAGGTAATAACACGAAATATATGCAAGGCAATATAAGGTATATGTATAGCTTGGAAACTGTGACCGTTGCTCGCTCGCTCCGCTCGCTCGTAGAAATTTAGTCCAACCTCACTATCGAACCGACGCGTTCCCAAATTCGAAATAAGTCGCCTAGATATCGTCTAACGAACGCAAGAGGGAATGGTTTTGGGTGAGGCTACATTTTTCGAGCGAGCACGGCGAACAAGGGACGCGTAAAGGTGTGTCACAATCTAACGGTTTGGCACATACGGACATTGAAATATTCACACCAGCCCGAGGAGCCGGAAGTCTTTATCCTATTGCCTACTGACAAATGTTTACAGTTTATGAATAGTTTTACATAAATAGTACAATTTCCACATAGTACAGTGCAATGTGATGTCCGAAATGGCTGACAAAATTAGGTAATAACACGAAATATATGCAAGGCAATAGAAGGTATATATATAGCTTGGAAATTGTGATCGTTGCTCGCTCGCTCCGCTCGCTCGTAAAAATTTAGTCCAACCTCACTACCGATCCGACGCGTTCCCAAATTCGAAATAAGTCGCCTCCATATCGTATTACGAATGCAAGAGGGAATGGTTTTAGGTGAGGCTATAGTTTTCTAGCGAGCGCAGCGAGCGAGGCCGCGTAATGGTGTGTCACAAACCAACGGTTTGGCACATACGGACATTGAAATATTCGCACCAGCCCGAGGAGACGGAGGTCTTTATCCTATTGCCTACTGACAAAAGATTACAGTTTATCAATAGTTTCACATAAATTGTACTATTTCCACATAGTACAGTGCAATGAGATGTCCGAAATGGCTGACAAAATTAGGTAATAACACGTAATATATGCAAGGCAATATAAGGTATATGTATAGTTTGGAAATTGTGATCGTTGCTCGCTCGCTCCGCTCGCTCGTAGAAATTTAGTCCAACCTCACTATCGAACCGACGCGTTCCCAAATTCGAAATAAGTCGCCTAGCTATCGACTAACGAACGCAAGAGGGAATGGTTTTGGGTGAGGCTACATTTTTCGAGCGAGCACGGCGAACAAGGGACGCGTAAAGGTGTGTCACAATCTAACGGTTTGGCACATACGGACATTGAAATATTCACACCAGCCCGAGGAGCCGGAAGTCTTTATCCTATTGCCTACTGACAAATGTTTACAGTTTATGAATAGTTTTACATAAATAGTACCATTTCCACATAGTACAGTGCAATGTGATGTCCGAAATGGATGACAAAATTAGGTTATAACACGTAATATATGCAAGGCAATATAAGGTATATGTATAGTTTGGAAATTGTGAACGTTGCTCGCTCGCTCCTCTCGCTCGTAGAAATTTAGTCCAACCTCACTACCGATCCGACGCGTTCCCAAATTTGAAATAGGTTGCCTCCATACCGTATAACGAACGCAAGAGGGAATGGTTTTAGGTTAGGCTATAGTTTTCGAGCGAGCGCAGCGAGCGAGGGACGCATAAAGGTGTGTCACAAACCAACGGTTTGGCACATACGGACATTGAAATATACGCACCAGCCCTAGGAGCCGGAGGTCTTTATCCTATTGCCTACTGACAAAAGTTTACAGTTTGTGAATATTTCTACATAAATAGTACAATTTCCACATAGTACAGTGCAATGTGATGTCCGAAATGGCTGACAAAATTAGGTAATAACACGAAATATATGCAAGGCAATAGAAGGTATATATATAGCTTGGAAATTGTGATCGTTGCTCGCTCGCTCCGCTCGCTCGTAAAAATTTAGTCCAACCTCACTACCGATCCGACGCGTTCCCAAATTCGAAATAAGTCGCCTCCATATCGTATTACGAATGCAAGAGGGAATGGTTATGGGTGAGGCTACATTTTTCGAGCGAGCACGGCGAGCAAGGGACGCGTAACGGTGTGTCACAATCCAACGGTTTGGCACATACGGACATTGAAATGTTCGCACCAGCCCGAGGAGCCGGAGGTCTTCATCCTATTGCCTACTGACAAATCTTTACAGTTTATGAACAGTTTTACATAAATAGTACTATTTCCACATAGTACAGTGCAATGTGATGTCCGAAATGGATGACAAAATTAGGTAATAACACGTAATATATGCAAGGCAATATAAGGTATATGTATAGTTTGGAAATTGTGATCGTTGCTCGCTCGCTCCGCTCGCTCGTAAAAATTTAGCCCAACCTCACTATCGATCCGACACGTTCCCAAATCCGAAATAAGTCGCCTCCATATAGTATAACGAATGCAAGAGGGAATGGTTTTAGGTTAGGCTAGAGTTTTCGAGCGAGCGCAGCGAGCGAGTGACGCGTACAGGTGTGTCACAAACCAACAGTTTGGCACATACGGACATTGAAATATTCACGCCAGCCCGAGGAGCCGGAAGTCATTATCTTATTGCCTACTGACAAATGTTTACAGTTTATCAATAGTTTCACATAAATAGTACTATTTCCACATAGTACAGTGCAATGTGATGTCCGAAATGGCTGACAAAGGTAGGTAATAACACGAAATATATGCAAGGCAATATAAGGTATATGTATAGCTTGGAAACTGTGACCGTTGCTCGCTCGCTCCGCACGCTCGTAGAAATTTAGTCCAACCTCACTATCGAACCGACGCGTTCCCAAATTCGAAATAAGTCGCCTAGATATCGTCTAACGAACGCAAGGGGGAATGGTTTTGGGTGAGGCTACATTTTTCGAGCGAGCACGGCGAACAAGGGACGCGTAAAGGTGTGTCACAATCTAACGGTTTGGCACATACGGACATTGAAATATTCACACCAGCCCGAGGAGCCGGAAGTCTTTATCCTATTGCCTACTGACAAATGTTTACAGTTTATGAATAGTTTTACATAAATAGTACCATTTCCACATAGTACAGTGCAATGTGATGTCCGAAATGGATGACAAAATTAGGTTATAACACGTAATATATGCAAGGCAATATAAGGTATATGTATAGTTTGGAAATTGTGAACGTTGCTCGCTCGCTCCTCTCGCTCGTAGAAATTTAGTCCAACCTCACTACCGATCCGACGCGTTCCCAAATTTGAAATAGGTTGCCTCCATACCGTATAACGAACGCAAGAGGGAATGGTTTTAGGTTAGGCTATAGTTTTCGAGCGAGCGCAGCGAGCGAGGGACGCATAAAGGTGTGTCACAAACCAACGGTTTGGCACATACGGACATTGAAATATACGCACCAGCCCGAGGAGCCGGAGGTCTTTATCCTATTGCCTACTGACAAAAGTTTACAGTTTGTGAATATTTCTACATAAATAGTACAATTTCCACATAGTACAGTGCAATGTGATGTCCGAAATGGCTGACAAAATTAGGTAATAACACGAAATATATGCAAGGCAATAGAAGGTATATATATAGCTTGGAAATTGTGATCGTTGCTCGCTCGCTCCGCTCGCTCGTAAAAATTTAGTCCAACCTCACTACCGATCCGACGCGTTCCCAAATTCGAAATAAGTCGCCTCCATATCGTATTACGAATGCAAGAGGGAATGGTTATGGGTGAGGCTACATTTTTCGAGCGAGCACGGCGAGCAAGGGACGCGTAACGGTGTGTCACAATCCAACGGTTTGGCACATACGGACATTGAAATGTTCGCACCAGCCCGAGGAGCCGGAGGTCTTCATCCTATTGCCTACTGACAAAAGATTACAGTTTATCAATAGTTTCACATAAATAGTGTTGAAGTGGTCACCACTTCTAGGAAAACTCCACATCTGGTCTTTTTAGCTTTCTCAAGCGCTGAAGCCATCGACAGCACATAGACAAAAGAATAGCAGGGAGGCAGACCATAAACTGTAGACAGGCGACGTTGGCTTCGGGGTTTTCAGTCATAAAGTAACACTGCTAGCGTGCGGATCTGGACCAGCTCAAATTGTATTCCTGTATTTCATTATTAAGTCAAATATATACTTTGTATCTTACACTTCATCCACGCGTTTTTCTCTCTTTATATACTGAATAACCTCAACAGGTTATGGGCCCAGGGCTGTAAAGTGTAAGATAGCAACGCGAAGTGAATAAATTGTCAAAGTATTGTGCTTAGTAAAGTAAGTGATAGTGCCAAAATGGAATCTGCAAGTGCGAAGATCGAGATGTTACGTGGCGAAGAAAACTGGCTCCAGTGGCGTTTTGTCATGCGTACACTTTTGGAGGAAGATGACGACCTGATCGACGTGTGTGAAGGGAATCTGTGTCATCCAGGTAACAGTGCGGAGAAAGAAATCGCCCGTAAAAGATTTTTGAAGGCAGATCGGCTAGCGAGAAAATTAATTGTGACCTCAGTAGGAAAGAAACCGTTGGATCTTCTTTTATGTTGCACAACAGCACATGAAATGTGGAAAAAGTTGAATACAGTATATGACATGAAGTCGGATGAGAATCTAAGTATGGTCCAGAAGCAGTTCTTCAATTTTAAATGGGAAGAATCTGAAAATGTATCTTACAACTTATCAAAGTTGGAATTGATAGCGGCGAAGATGAAAACTCTTGGGAGTGAAATTGGCGAGAAAATGCTGATAACACGCATTTTATCGGTGTTACCGAACAAATTTGACCATTTTCACAGTGCGTGGGATTCGGTGGAAGAAGAAAAGAAGACCTTAGACAGGCTTAGTACCAGGCTGATGGCGGAAGAAATCAGATGGAAGAAAGACGACCAGGAAACATCGGTGGCGCTGATAACAAAAGGTAACAATTATAAAAGGGAACAGCAGAAGCAGTCAAGCAAACGTGAATACGAGAAACAAGGACCAAGCTGTTTCAACTGTGGAAAAGTTGGCCATCTAAAGAAAGATTGCTTTAGATGCTTTACACGCAAAAGGAAGGCCACACCAGCAAAAATTGCTTCAAAAATAAGAAAGGAAACAACAGCAGAGACAACCAGGAACCCAGAAATGAAAATCGAGATCACAGCGGAATTGGTCTATTAGGAAGCACCTCAACGATACAAGTGGCAAACCATGATGCTTGGATAATCGACTCAGGAGCTACGGATCACATGATAGGACGACAAGAATGGTTCAGCGTCTTCGAAAAATTCGATAACACGGTAAAGATAGAAATCGGCGATGGTACGTTCATGGATGCGTACGGCAAAGGAAAAATCAAGGTAGAGACTTTTGTGGACGGCAAATGGGTAGCATGTACAATGAACGATGTCTTGTATGTACCAGGTATGAAAAGAAATCTATTTTCCATTAGATCTGTTGCAAGAAGAGGTATAGATTTCTGTATTCTAAGGGAAGGGAAAAACTGCATGTTTCTACAAAATCAGAAAATAATAGCAAGGGGTTCTGTTATTGGAAATTTATATAAGGTCGACATGCGAGTTATCATGCCGTCAGTTTGTAATCTTAGCAATAGAGCGGAGTCAAACGCGGACACACTGCAGTTATGGCACGAACGGCTATGTCATCAAAACATCAGACACGTTAAGGAATTTTTAAAGAATTCGAATATAAAAGTTGTAGAGGATAGTAACTTTTTCTGTGAAGGTTGCGCGTACGGGAAACACCATAGATCGAGTTTCCACCAGAAAACCAAGCGTGCGACTAAACCTCGCGAAATTATTTATACGGATGTATGTGGACCCATGGAAGTCGAGTCATTAGGCAAAAAATTGTATTTTCTTGCGTTTAAAGATGATTTTTCCAAATTCACAAAGATTTACTTCTTACGACATAAGTCAGAAGTAATCGAAAAGTTAAAAACTTTTTGCCTAGAAGTCGAAAATCAATTCAATGATAAGATTAAAGAAATTCATAGCGATGGAGGGAAAGAATTCAAAAATAAAGAAGTTAAAGAATTTTTAAGAAGTCAGGGAATTAAGCATACGATTAACGTCCCATACACTCCTGAACAGAATGGCGTCGCAGAAAGAGAAAATAGAACAATAGTAGAAGCAGGAAGGTCGATGTTATATTCGAAATCTAATCTACCGCTGTTTTTATGGGCCGAAGCCATGAACACCGCAGTGCATGTCATAAATAAGACCGGGCCGACAAGACAAGACAAGAAAACACCATATGAACTGTGGTACGGGAAATCGCCAGATGTAGAAAAGTTTAGAGTTTTTGGTACTGAGTGCTTTGCACACATACCTGCGGAAAAGAGAAGGAATTTGGACAGAAAGGCTAACAAAGGATATTTGGTAGGCTATCTAGATGACGGACGAGGGTATCGAGTGTACGTGCCGACCGTAAGAAATGTAATATTAAGCCGTGACGTAATATTTAAGCCCGAATTAGAAACTGAAAAATTCGTTAATTTAAGTTTACCGAAAATTGTCGAGCGCGAAGATGTGCGTGCACAGAGCGATAGAGTATGTACGCATGAAAGTGCAGAGAGTGAAACTGAAAAACAACCTTTTATAACTAGCGAGAATGTGAGACAATTGAGAGATAGAGATAAGATCAAGCGAACCGATTTTTATGGTAACCCAGTAACGTACGCAGCGGAAAATTACCAGTGGATTTTAACGAAGCGATGAGATCCGAAAAGAGAGAGTTATGGGAAAAGGCTATGAATGATGAAATGAAATCGCACTATGAAAATAAGACGTGGATTCTTGTGGAAAAACCAAGATTTGAATATTTAAGACAAAAGCTAGGTTTGAAAAATAAAAAGGATGTTAAGAGGTAATTGCTTATAGAGATGTAGAGTTTTTAGGGAGGGTGTCGAAGTGACTATCACTTCTAATATATAAAAAAAAAAAAAAAAAAAAAAAAAAGGACTCTACATGATCTGTTTAGTCTTCTCGTAGTTTTTTTTAGTAATAAATTGATTTGAATGGAAAAGAGAAAGGCAGCTGGCAAATGTATTTGTGAAGACATTGACAAAATCAAGGTTCAGATATTTACGACGAGAGTTAGAAAATATACAGATATAATTGTTTGTTGGGATGTAGAGTTTTAGGGAGGGTGTTGAAGTGGTCACCACTTCTAGGAAAACTCCACATCTGGTCTTTTTAGCTTTCTCAAGCGCTGAAGCCATCGACAGCACATAGACAAAAGAATAGCAGGGAGGCAGACCATAAACTGTAGACAGGCGACGTTGGCTTCGGGGTTTTCAGTCATAAAGTAACACTGCTAGCGTGCGGATCTGGACCAGCTCAAATTGTATTCCTGTATTTCATTATTAAGTCAAATATATACTTTGTATCTTACACTTCATCCACGCGTTTTTCTCTCTTTATATACTGAATAACCTCAACAAATAGTACTATTTCCACATAGTACAGTGCAATGTGATGTCCGAAATGGCTGACAAAGGTAGGTAATAACACGAAATATATGCAAGGCAATATAAGGTATATGTATAGCTTGGAAACTGTGACCGTTGCTCGCTCGCTCCGCTCGCTCGTAGAAATTTAGTCCAACCTCACTATCGAACCGACGCGTTCCCAAATTCGAAATAAGTCGCCTAGCTATCGTCTAACGAACGCAAGAGGGAATGGTTTTGGGTGAGGCTACATTTTTCGAGCGAGCACGGCGAACAAGGGACGCGTAAAGGTGTGTCACAATCTAACGGTTTGGCACATACGGACATTGAAATATTCACACCAGCCCGAGGAGCCGGAAGTCTTTATCCTATTGCCTACTGACAAATGTTTACAGTTTATGAATAGTTTTACATAAATAGTACCATTTCCACATAGTACAGTGCAATGTGATGTCCGAAATGGATGACAAAATTAGGTTATAACACGTAATATATGCAAGGCAATATAAGGTATATGTATAGTTTGGAAATTGTGAACGTTGCTCGCTCGCTCCTCTCGCTCGTAGAAATTTAGTCCAACCTCACTACCGATCCGACGCGTTCCCAAATTTGAAATAGGTTGCCTCCATACCGTATAACGAACGCAAGAGGGAATGGTTTTAGGTTAGGCTATAGTTTTCGAGCGAGCGCAGCGAGCGAGGGACGCATAAAGGTGTGTCACAAACCAACGGTTTGGCACATACGGACATTGAAATATACGCACCAGCCCTAGGAGCCGGAGGTCTTTATCCTATTGCCTACTGACAAAAGTTTACAGTTTGTGAATATTTCTACATAAATAGTACAATTTCCACATAGTACAGTGCAATGTGATGTCCGAAATGGCTGACAAAATTAGGTAATAACACGAAATATATGCAAGGCAATAGAAGGTATATATATAGCTTGGAAATTGTGATCGTTGCTCGCTCGCTCCGCTCGCTCGTCAAAATTTAGTCCAACCTCACTACCGATCCGACGCGTTCCCAAATTCGAAATAAGTCGCCTCCATATCGTATTACGAATGCAAGAGGGAATGGTTATGGGTGAGGCTACATTTTTCGAGCGAGCACGGCGAGCAAGGGACGCGTAACGGTGTGTCACAATCCAACGGTTTGGCACATACGGACATTGAAATGTTCGCACCAGCCCGAGGAGCCGGAGGTCTTCATCCTATTGCCTACTGACAAATCTTTACAGTTTATGAACAGTTTTACATAAATAGTACTATTTCCACATAGTACAGTGCAATGTGATGTCCGAAATGGATGACAAAATTAGGTAATAACACGTAATATATGCAAGGCAATATAAGGTATATGTATAGTTTGGAAATTGTGATCGTTGCTCGCTCGCTCCGCTCGCTCGTAAAAATTTAGCCCAACCTCACTATCGATCCGACACGTTCCCAAATCCGAAATAAGTCGCCTCCATATAGTATAACGAATGCAAGAGGGAATGGTTTTAGGTTAGGCTAGAGTTTTCGAGCGAGCGCAGCGAGCGAGTGACGCGTACAGGTGTGTCACAAACCAACAGTTTGGCACATACGGACATTGAAATATTCACGCCAGCCCGAGGAGCCGGAAGTCATTATCTTATTGCCTACTGACAAATGTTTACAGTTTATCAATAGTTTCACATAAATAGTACTATTTCCACATAGTACAGTGCAATGTGATGTCCGAAATGGCTGACAAAGGTAGGTAATAACACGAAATATATGCAAGGCAATATAAGGTATATGTATAGCTTGGAAACTGTGACCGTTGCTCGCTCGCTCCGCACGCTCGTAGAAATTTAGTCCAACCTCACTATCGAACCGACGCGTTCCCAAATTCGAAATAAGTCGCCTAGATATCGTCTAACGAACGCAAGGGGGAATGGTTTTGGGTGAGGCTACATTTTTCGAGCGAGCACGGCGAACAAGGGACGCGTAAAGGTGTGTCACAATCTAACGGTTTGGCACATACGGACATTGAAATATTCACACCAGCCCGAGGAGCCGGAAGTCTTTATCCTATTGCCTACTGACAAATGTTTACAGTTTATGAATAGTTTTACATAAATAGTACTATTTCCACATAGTACAGTGCAATGTGATGTCCGAAATGGCTGACAAAATTAGGTAATAACACGAAATATATGCAAGGCAATAGAAAGTATATGTATAGCTTGGAAATTGTCACCGTTGCTCGCTCGCTCCGCTCGCTCGCAAAAATCTAGTCCAACCTCACAACCGATCCGACACTTTCGCAAATTCGAAATATGGCTCCACCATATCGAATAATGAACGCAAGATGGTTCGGTTTTAGGTTAGGCTATAGCTTTCGAGCGAGCGCAGCGAGCGAGAGACGCGTAAAGGTCTGTCACAAACCAACGGTTTTGTTACATACGGGCATTGAAATATTCGCACCAGCCCGAGGAGCCGGAAGTCCTTATCCTATTGCATACTGACAAATGTTTACAGTTTATGAACAGTTTCACATAAATAGTACTATTTCCACATAGTAATGTGCAATCAGATGTCAGTAATGGCTGACAAAATTAGGTAATAACACGAAATATATGCAAGATAATATAAGGTATATGTGTAGTTTGGAAATTGTGAACGTTGCTCGCTCGCTCCTCTAGCTCGTAGAAATTTAGTCCAACCTCACTACCGATCCGACGCGTTCCCAAATTTGAAATAGGTTGCCTCCATACCGTATGACGAACGCAAGAGAGAATGGTTTTAGGTTAGATTATGGTTTTCGAGCGAGCGCAGCGAGCGAGGGACGGATAAAGGTGTGTCACAAACCAACGGTTTGGCACATACGGACATTGAAATATACGCACCAGCCCGAGGAGCCGGAGGTCTTTATCCTATTGCCTACTGACAAATCTTTACAGTTTACGAATAGTTTTACATAAATAGTACTATTTCCACATAGTACAGTGCAATGTGATGTCCGAAATGGCTGACAAAATTAGGTAATAACACGAAATATATGCAAGGCAATAGAAAGTATATATATAGCATGGAAATTGTGATCGTTGCTCGCTCGCTCCGCTCGCTCGTAAAAATTTAGTCCAACCTCACTACCGATCCGAGGCGTTCCCAAATTCGAAATATGGCTCCACCATATCGAATAATGAACGCAAGATGGATTAGTTTTAGGTTAGGCTATAGTATTCGAGCGAGCGCAGCGAGCGAGGGACGCGTAAAGGTGCGTCACAAACCAACGGTCTGGCACATACGGACATTGAAATATTCGCACCAGCCCGATGAGCCGGAAGTCTTTATCGAATTGCCTACTGACAAATGTTTACAGTTTATGATTAGTTTCACATAAATAGTACTATTTCCACATAGTAAAGTGCAACGAGATGTCAGAAATGGCTGACAAAATTAGGTAATAACACGAAATATATGCAAGGCAATATAAGGTATATGTATAGCTTGGAAATTGTCACCGTTGCTCGCTCGCTCCGCTCGCTCGCAAAAATCTAGTCCAACCTCACAACCGATCCGACACTTTCGCAAATTCGAAATATGGCTCCACCATATCGAATAATGAACACAAGATGGTTCGGTTTTAGGTTAGGCTATAGCTTTCGAGCGAGCGCAGCGAGCGAGAGACGCGTAAAGGTCTGTCACAAACCAACGGTTTTGTTACATACGGACATTGAAATGTTCGCACCAGCCCGAGGAGCCGGAGGTCTTCATCCTATTGCCTACTGACAAAAGTTTACAGTTTATCAATAGTTTCACATAAATAGTACTATTTCCACATAGTACAGTGCAATGTGATGTCCGAAATGGCTGACAAAGGTAGGTAATAACACGAAATATATGCAAGGCAATATAAGGTATATGTATAGCTTGGAAACTGTGACCGTTGCTCGCTCGCTCCGCTCGCTCGTAGAAATTTAGTCCAACCTCACTATCGAACCGACGCGTTCCCAAATTCGAAATAAGTCGCCTAGATATCGTCTAACGAACGCAAGAGGGAATGGTTTTGGGTGAGGCTACATTTTTCGAGCGAGCACGGCGAACAAGGGACGCGTAAAGGTGTGTCACAATCTAACGGTTTGGCACATACGGACATTGAAATATTCACACCAGCCCGAGGAGCCGGAAGTCTTTATCCTATTGCCTACTGACAAATGTTTACAGTTTATGAATAGTTTTACATAAATAGTACTATTTCCACATAGTACAGTGCAGTGTGATGTCCGAAATGGCTGACAAAATTAGGTAATAACACGAAATATATGCAAGGCAATATAAGGTATACGTATAGCTTGGAAATTGTGATCGTTGCTCGCTCGCTCCGCTCGCTCGTAGAAATTTAGTCAAACCTCACTACCGATCCGAGGCGTTCCCAAATTTGAAATAATTTGCCTGCATATCGTATAACGAATGCAAGAGGGAATGGTTTTAGGTTAGGCTATAGTTTTCGATCGAGCGCAGCGAGCGAGGGACGCGTAAAGGTGTGTCACAAACCAACGGTTTGGCACATACGGACATTGAAATAGTCACACCAGCCCGAGGAGCCGGAAGTCTTTATCCTATTGCCTACTGACAAATGTTTACAGTTTATGAATAGTTTCACACAAATAGTACTATTTCCACATAGTACAGTGCAATGAGATGTCCGAAATGGCTGACAAAATTAGGTAATAACACGAAATATATGCAAAGCAATATAAGGTATATGTATAGCTTGGAAATTGTGACCGTTGCTCGCTCGCTCCGCTCGCTCGTAGAAATATAGTCCAACCTCACTACAGATCCGACGCGTTCCCAAATTCGAAATAAGTCGCCTCCATATAGTATAACGAATGCAAGAGGGAATGGTTTTAGGTTAGGCTAGAGTTTTCGAGCGAGCGCAGCGAGCGAGGGACGCGTATAGGTGTGTCACAAACCAACGGTTTGGCACATACGGACATTGAAATATTCACGCCAGCCCGAGGAGCCGGAAGTCTTTATCTTATTGCCTACTGACAAATGTTTACAGTTTATGAATAGTTTTACATAAATAGTACTATTTCCACATAGTACAGTGCAGTGTGTCGTCCGAAATTGCTGACAAAATTAGGTAATAACACGAAATATATGCAAGGCAATATAAGGTATATGTATAGCTTGGAAACTGTGACCGTTGCTCGCTCGCTCCGCTCGCTCGTAGAAATTTAGTCCAACCTCACTATCGAACCGACGCGTTTCCAAATTCGAAATAAGTCGCCTAGATATCGTCTAACGAACGCAAGAGGGAATGGTTTTGGGTGAGGCTACATTTTTCGAGCGAGCACGGCGAACAAGGGACGCGTAAAGGTGTGTCACAATCTAACGGTTCGGCACATACGGACATTGAAATATTCACACCAGCCCGAGGAGCCGGAAGTCTTTATCCTATTGCCTACTGACAAATGTTTACAGTTTATGAATAGTTTTACATAAATAGTACAATTTCCACATAGTACAGTGCAATGTGATGTCCGAAATGGCTGACAAAATTAGGTAATAGCACGAAATATATGCAAGGCAATAGAAGGTATATATATAGCTTGGAAATTGTGATCGTTGCTCGCTCGCTCCGCTCGCTCGTAAAAATTTAGTCCAACCTCACTACCGATCCGACGCGTTCCCAAATTCGAAATAAGTCGCCTCCATATCGTATTACGAATGCAAGAGGGAATGGTTTTAGGTGAGGCTATAGTTTTCTAGCGAGCGCAGCGAGCGAGGCCGCGTAATGGTGTGTCACAAACCAACGGTTTGGCACATACGGACATTGAAATATTCGCACCAGCCCGAGGAGACGGAGGTCTTTATCCTATTGCCTACTGACAAAAGATTACAGTTTATCAATAGTTTCACAAAAATTGTACTATTTCCACATAGTACAGTGCAATGAGATGTCCGAAATGGCTGACAAAATTAGGTAATAACACGTAATATATGCAAGGCAATATAAGGTATATGTATAGTTTGGAAATTGTGATCGTTGCTCGCTCGCTCCGCTCGCTCGTAGAAATTTAGTCCAACCTCACTATCGAACCGACGCGTTCCCAAATTCGAAATAAGTCGCCTAGCTATCGTCTAACGAACGCAAGAGGGAATGGTTTTGGGTGAGGCTACATTTTTCGAGCGAGCACGGCGAACAAGGGACGCGTAAAGGTGTGTCACAATCTAACGGTTTGGCACATACGGACATTGAAATATTCACACCAGCCCGAGGAGCCGGAAGTCTTTATCCTATTGCCTACTGACAAATGTTTACAGTTTATGAATAGTTTTACATAAATAGTACCATTTCCACATAGTACAGTGCAATGTGATATCCGAAATGGATGACAAAATTAGGTTATAACACGTAATATATGCAAGGCAATATAAGGTATATGTATAGTTTGGAAATTGTGAACGTTGCTCGCTCGCTCCTCTCGCTCGTAGAAATTTAGTCCAACCTCACTACCGATCCGACGCGTTCCCAAATTTGAAATAGGTTGCCTCCATACCGTACAACGAACGCAAGAGGGAATGGTTTTAGGTTAGGCTATAGTTTTCGAGCGAGCGCAGCGAGCGAGGGACGCATAAAGGTGTGTCACAAACCAACGGTTTGGCACATACGGACATTGAAATATACGCACCAGACCGAGGAGCCGGAGGTCTTTATCCTATTGCCTACTTACAAAAGTTTACAGTTTGTGAATATTTCTACATAAATAGTACAATTTCCACATAGTACAGTGCAATGTGATGTCCGAAATGGCTGACAAAATTAGGTAATAACACGAAATATATGCAAGGCAATAGAAGGTATATATATAGCTTGGAAATTGTGATCGTTGCTCGCTCGCTCCGCTCGCTCGTAAAAATTTAGTCCAACCTCACTACCGATCCGACGCGTTCCCAAATTCGAAATAAGTCGCCTCCATATCGTATTACGAATGCAAGAGGGAATGGTTTTAGGTTAGGCTAGAGTTTTCGAGCGAGCGCAGCGAGCGAGTGACGCGTACAGGTGTGTCACAAACCAACAGTTTGGCACATACGGACATTGAAATATTCACGCCAGCCCGAGGAGCCGGAAGTCATTATCTTATTGCCTACTGACAAATGTTTACAGTTTATCAATAGTTTCACATAAATAGTACTATTTCCACATAGTACAGTGCAATGTGATGTCCGAAATGGCTGACAAAGGTAGGTAATAACACGTAATATATGCAAGGCAATATAAGGTATATGTATAGTTTGGAAATTGTGATCGTTGCTCGCTCGCTCCGCTCGCTCGTAAAAATTTAGCCCAACCTCACTATCGATCCGACACGTTCCCAAATCCGAAATAAGTCGCCTCCATATCGTATAACGAATGCAAGAGGGAATGGTTTTAGGTTAGGCTATAGTTTTCGAGCGAGCGCAGCGAGCGAGGGACGCATAAAGGTGTGTCACAAACCAACGGTTTGGCACATACGGACATTGAAATATACGCACCAGCCCGAGGAGCCGGAGGTCTTGATCCTATTGCCTACTGACAAAAGTTTACAGTTTGTGAATATTTCTACATAAATAGTACAATTTCCACATAGTACAGTGCAATCTGATGTCCGAAATGGCTGACAAAATTAGGTAATAACACGAAATATATGCAAGGCAATAGAAGGTATATATATAGCTTGGAAATTGTGATCGTTGCTCGCTCGCTCCGCTCGCTCGTAAAAATTTAGTCCAACCTCACTACCGATCCGACGCGTTCCCAAATTCGAAATATGTCGCCTCCATATCGTATAACGAATGCAAGAGGGAATGGTTTTCTGTGAGGCTACATTTTTCGAGCGAGCACGGCGAGCAAGGGACGCGTAACGGTGTGTCACAATCCAACAGTTTGGCACATACGGACATTGAAATGTTCGCACCAGCCCGAGGAGCCGGAGGTCCTCATCCTATTGCCTACTGACAAATCTTTACAGTTTATCAATAGTTTCACATAAATTGTACTATTTCCACATAGTACAGTGCAATGAGATGTCCGAAATGGCCGACAAAATTAGGTAATAACACGTAATATATGCAAGGCAATATAAGGTATATGTATAGTTTGGAAATTGTGATCGTTGCTCGCTCGCTCCGCTCGCTCGTAGAAATTTAGTCCAACCTCACTATCGAACCGACGCGTTCCCAAATTCGAAATAAGTCGCCTAGATATCGTCTAACGAACGCAAGAGGGAATGGTTTTGGGTGAGGCTACATTTTTCGAGCGAGCACGGCGAACAAGGGACGCGTAAAGGTGTGTCACAATCTAACGGTTTGGCACATACGGACGTTGAAATATTCACACCAGCCCGAGGAGCCGGAAGTCTTTATCCTATTGCCTACTGACAAATGTTTACAGTTTATGAATAGTTTTACATAAATAGTACTATTTCCACATAGTACAGTGCAATGTGATGTCCGAAATGGATGACAAAATTAGGTTATAACACGTAATATATGCAAGGCAATATAAGGTATATGTATAGTTTGGAAATTGTGAACGTTGCTCGCTCGCTCCTCTCGCTCGTAGAAATTTAGTCCAACCTCACTACCGATCCGACGCGTTCCCAAATTTGAAATAGGTTGCCTCCATACCGTATAACGAACGCAAGAGGGAATGGTTTTAGGTTAGGCTATAGTTTTCGAGCGAGGGCAGCGAGCGAGGGACGCATAAAGGTGTGTCACAAACCAACGGTTTGGCACATACGGACATTGAAATATACGCACCAGCCCGAGGAGCCGGAGGTCTTTATCCTATTGCCTACTGACAAAAGTTTACAGTTTGTGAATATTTCTACATAAATAGTACAATTTCCACATAGTAGAGTGCAATGTGATGTCCGAAATGGCTGACAAAATTAGGTTATAACACGTAATATATGCAAGGCAATATAAGGTATATGTATAGCTTGGAAATTGTGACCGTTGCTCGCTCGCTCCTCTCGCTCGTAGAAATTTAGTCCAACCTCACTACCGATCCGACGCGTTCCCAAAATTGAAATAAGTTGCCTCCACACCGTATAACGAACGCAAGAGGGAATGGTTTTAGGTTAGGCTATAGTTTTCGAGCGAGCGCAGCGAGCGAGGGACGCATAAAGGTGTGTCACAAACCAACGGTTTGGCACATACGGACATTGAAATATACGCCCCAGCCCGAGGAGCCGGAGGTCTTTATCCTACTGCCTACTGACAAAAGTTTACAGTTTGTGAATATTTTTACATAAATAGTACAATTGCCACATAGTACAGTGCAATGTGATGTCCGAAATGGCTGACAAAATTGGGTAATAACACGAAATATATGCAAGGCAATATAAGGTATATGTATAGCTTGGAAATTGTGACCGCTGCTCGCTCGCTCCGCTCGCTCGTAGAAATTTAGTCCAACCTCACTACCGATCCGACGCGTTCCCAAATTTGAAATAAGTTGCCTCCATATCGTATAACGAATGCAAGGGGGAATGGTTTTGGGTGAGGCTACATTTTTCGAGCGAGCACGGCGAACAAGGGACGCGTAAAGATGTGTCACAATCTAACGGTTTGGCACATACGGACATTGAAATATGCACACCAGCCCGAAGAGCCGAAAGTCTTTATCCTATTGCCTACTGACAAATGTTTACAGATTATGAATAGTTTTACATAAATAGTACTATTTCCACATAGTACAGTGCAATGTGATGTCCGAAATGGATGACAAAATTAGGTTATAACACGTAATATATGCAAGGCAATATAAGGTATATGTATAGCTTGGAAATTGTGACAGTTGCTCGCTCGCTCCGCTCGCTCGTAGAAATTTAGTCCAAACTCACTACCGATCCGACGCGTTCCCAAATTTGAAATAAGTTGCCTCCATATCGTATAACGAATGCAAGAGGGAATGGTTTTAGGTTAGGCTATAGTTTTCGAGCGAGCGCAGCGAGCGAGGGACGCGTAAAGGTGTGTCACAAACCAACGGTTTGGCACATACGGACATTGAAATATTCACACCAGCCCGAGGAGCCGGAAGTCTTTATCCTATTGCCTACTGACAAATGTTTACAGTTTATGAATAGTTTCACATAAATAGTACTATTTCCTCATAGTACAGTGCAATGAGATATCCGAAATGGCTGACAAAATTAGGTAATAACACGAAATATATGCAAAGCAATATAAGGTATATGTATAGCATGGAAATTGTGACCGTTGCTCGCTCGCTCCGCTCGCTCGTAGAAATATAGTCCAACCTCACTACAGATCCGACGCGTTCCCAAATTCGAAATAAGTCGCCTCCATATAGTATAACGAATGCAAGAGGGAATGGTTTTAGGTTAGGCTAGAGTTTTCGAGCGAGCGCAGCGAGCGAGGGACGCGTATAGGTGTGTCACAAATCAACGGTTTGGCACATACGGACATTGAA
Source organism: Bombus affinis (assembly GCF_024516045.1). Classification (NCBI taxonomy): domain Eukaryota; kingdom Metazoa; phylum Arthropoda; class Insecta; order Hymenoptera; family Apidae; genus Bombus; species Bombus affinis. Next base: position 155,349 of record NW_026108938.1, on the reverse strand, counting down.
ATATTCACGCCAGCCCGAGGAGCCGGAAGTCTTTATCTTATTGCCTACTGACAAATGTTTACAGTTTATGAATAGTTTTACATAAATAGTACTATTTCCACATAGTACAGTGCAGTGTGTCGTCCGAAATTGCTGACAAAATTAGGTAATAACACGAAATATATGCAAGGCAATATAAGGTATATGTATAGCTTGGAAACTGTGACCGTTGCTCGCTCGCTCCGCTCGCTCGTAGAAATTTAGTCCAACCTCACTATCGAACCGACGCGTTTCCAAATTCGAAATAAGTCGCCTAGATATCGTCTAACGAACGCAAGAGGGAATGGTTTTGGGTGAGGCTACATTTTTCGAGCGAGCACGGCGAACAAGGGACGCGTAAAGGTGTGTCACAATCTAACGGTTTGGCACATACGGACATTGAAATATTCACACCAGCCCGAGGAGCCGGAAGTCTTTATCCTATTGCCTACTGACAAATGTTTACAGTTTATGAATAGTTTTACATAAATAGTACAATTTCCACATAGTACAGTGCAATGTGATGTCCGAAATGGCTGACAAAATTAGGTAATAACACGAAATATATGCAAGGCAATAGAAGGTATATATATAGCTTGGAAATTGTGATCGTTGCTCGCTCGCTCCGCTCGCTCGTAAAAATTTAGTCCAACCTCACTACCGATCCGACGCGTTCCCAAATTCGAAATAAGTCGCCTCCATATCGTATTACGAATGCAAGAGGGAATGGTTTTAGGTGAGGCTATAGTTTTCTATCGAGCGCAGCGAGCGAGGCCGCGTAATGGTGTGTCACAAACCAACGGTTTGGCACATACGGACATTGAAATATTCGCACCAGCCCGAGGAGACGGAGGTCTTTATCCTATTGCCTACTGACAAAAGATTACAGTTTATCAATAGTTTCACATAAATTGTACTATTTCCACATAGTACAGTGCAATGAGATGTCCGAAATGGCTGACAAAATTAGGTAATAACACGTAATATATGCAAGGCAATATAAGGTATATGTATAGTTTGGAAATTGTGATCGTTGCTCGCTCGCTCCGCTCGCTCGTAGAAATTTAGTCCAACCTCACTATCGAACCGACGCGTTCCCAAATTCGAAATAAGTCGCCTAGCTATCGTCTAACGAACGCAAGAGGGAATGGTTTTGGGTGAGGCTACATTTTTCGAGCGAGCACGGCGAACAAGGGACGCGTAAAGGTGTGTCACAATCTAACGGTTTGGCACATACGGACATTGAAATATGCACACCAGCCCGAAGAGCCGAAAGTCTTTATCCTATTGCCTACTGACAAATGTTTACAGATTATGAATAGTTTTACATAAATAGTACTATTTCCACATAGTACAGTGCAATGTGATGTCCGAAATGGATGACAAAATTAGGTTATAACACGTAATATATGCAAGGCAATATAAGGTATATGTATAGCTTGGAAATTGTGACAGTTGCTCGCTCGCTCCGCTCGCTCGTAGAAATTTAGTCCAAACTCACTACCGATCCGACGCGTTCCCAAATTTGAAATAAGTTGCCTCCATATCGTATAACGAATGCAAGAGGGAATGGTTTTAGGTTAGGCTATAGTTTTTGAGCGAGCGCAGCGAGCGAGGGACGCGTAAAGGTGTGTCACAAACCAACGGTTTGGCACATACGGACATTGAAATATTCACACCAGCCCGAGGAGCCGGAAGTCTTTATCCTATTGCCTACTGACAAATGTTTACAGTTTATGAATAGTTTCACATAAATAGTACTATTTCCTCATAGTACAGTGCAATGAGATATCCGAAATGGCTGACAAAATTAGGTAATAACACGAAATATATGCAAAGCAATATAAGGTATATGTATAGCATGGAAATTGTGACCGTTGCTCGCTTGCTCCGCTCGCTCGTAGAAATATAGTCCAACCTCACTACAGATCCGACGCGTTCCCAAATTCGAAATAAGTCGCCTCCATATAGTATAACGAATGCAAGAGGGAATGGTTTTAGGTTAGGCTAGAGTTTTCGAGCGAGCGCAGCGAGCGAGGGACGCGTATAGGTGTGTCACAAACCAACGGTTTGGCACATACGGACATTGAAATATTCACGCCAGCCCGAGGAGCCGGAAGTCTTTATCTTATTGCCTACTGACAAATGTTTACAGTTTATGAATAGTTTTACATAAATAGTACTATTTCCACATAGTACAGTGCAGTGTGTCGTCCGAAATTGCTGACAAAATTAGGTAATAACACGAAATATATGCAAGGCAATATAAGGTATATGTATACCTTGGAAACTGTGACCGTTGCTCGCTCGCTCCGCTCGCTCGTAGAAATTTAGTCCAACCTCACTATCGAACCGACGCGTTTCCAAATTCGAAATAAGTCGCCTAGATATCGTCTAACGAACGCAAGAGGGAATGGTTTTGGGTGAGGCTACATTTTTCGAGCGAGCACGGCGAACAAGGGACGCGTAAAGGTGTGTCACAATCTAACGGTTTGGCACATACGGACATTGAAATATTCACACCAGCCCGAGGAGCCGGAAGTCTTTATCCTATTGCCTACTGACAAATGTTTACAGTTTATGAATAGTTTTACATAAATAGTACAATTTCCACATAGTACAGTGCAATGTGATGTCCGAAATGGCTGACAAAATTAGGTAATAACACGAAATATATGCAAGGCAATAGAAGGTATATATATAGCTTGGAAATTGTGATCGTTGCTCGCTCGCTCCGCTCGCTCGTAAAAATTTAGTCCAACCTCACTACCGATCCGACGCGTTCCCAAATTCGAAATAAGTCGCCTCCATATCGTATTACGAATGCAAGAGGGAATGGTTTTAGGTGAGGCTATAGTTTTCTATCGAGCGCAGCGAGCGAGGCCGCGTAATGGTGTGTCACAAACCAACGGTTTGGCACATACGGACATTGAAATATTCGCACCAGCCCGAGGAGACGGAGGTCTTTATCCTATTGCCTACTGACAAAAGATTACAGTTTATCAATAGTTTCACATAAATTGTACTATTTCCACATAGTACAGTGCAATGAGATGTCCGAAATGGCTGACAAAATTAGGTAATAACACGTAATATATGCAAGGCAATATAAGGTATATGTATAGTTTGGAAATTGTGATCGTTGCTCGCTCGCTCCGCTCGCTCGTAGAAATTTAGTCCAACCTCACTATCGAACCGACGCGTTCCCAAATTCGAAATAAGTCGCCTAGCTATCGTCTAACGAACGCAAGAGGGAATGGTTTTGGGTGAGGCTACATTTTTCGAGCGAGCACGGCGAACAAGGGACGCGTAAAGGTGTGTCACAATCTAACGGTTTGGCACATACGGACATTGAAATATTCACACCAGCCCGAGGAGCCGGAAGTCTTTATCCTATTGCCTACTGACAAATGTTTACAGTTTATGAATAGTTTTACATAAATAGTACCATTTCCACATAGTACAGTGCAATGTGATATCCGAAATGGATGACAAAATTAGGTTATAACACGTAATATATGCAAGGCAATATAAGGTATATGTATAGTTTGGAAATTGTGAACGTTGCTCGCTCGCTCCTCTCGCTCGTAGAAATTTAGTCCAACCTCACTACCGATCCGACGCGTTCCCAAATTTGAAATAGGTTGCCTCCATACCGTATAACGAACGCAAGAGGGAATGGTTTTAGGTTAGGCTATAGTTTTCGAGCGAGGGCGGCGAGCGAGGGACGCATAAAGGTGTGTCACAAACCAACGGTTTGGCACATACGGACATTGAAATATACGCACCAGCCCGAGGAGCCGGAGGTCTTTATCCTATTGCCTACTGACAAAAGTTTACAGTTTGTGAATATTTCTACATAAATAGTACAATTTCCACATAGTAGAGTGCAATGTGATGTCCGAAATGGCTGACAAAATTAGGTTATAACACGTAATATATGCAAGGCAATATAAGGTATATGTATAGCTTGGAAATTGTGACCGTTGCTCGCTCGCTCCTCTCGCTCGTAGAAATTTAGGCCAACCTCACTACCGATCCGACGCGTTCCCAAAATTGAAATAAGTTGCCTCCACACCGTATAACGAACGCAAGAGGGAATGGTTTTAGGTTAGGCTATAGTTTTCGAGCGAGCGCAGCGAGCGAGGGACGCATAAAGGTGTGTCACAAACCAACGGTTTGGCACATACGGACATTGAAATATACGCACCAGCCCGAGGAGCCGGAAGTATTTATCCTACTGCCTACTGACAAAAGTTTACAGTTTGTGAATATTTTTACATAAATAGTACAATTGCCACATAGTACAGTGCAATGTGATGTCCGAAATGGCTGACAAAATTGGGTAATAACACGAAATATATGCAAGGCAATATAAGGTATATGTATAGCTTGGAAATTGTGACCGCTGCTCGCTCGCTCCGCTCGCTCGTAGAAATTTAGTCCAACCTCACTACCGATCCGACGCGTTCCCAAATTTGAAATAAGTTGCCTCCATATCGTATAACGAATGCAAGGGGGAATGGTTTTGGGTGAGGCTACATTTTTCGAGCGAGCACGGCGAACAAGGGACGCGTAAAGGTGTGTCACAATCTAACGGTTTGGCACATACGGACATTGAAATATGCACACCAGCCCGAAGAGCCGAAAGTCTTTATCCTATTGCCTACTGACAAATGTTTACAGTTTATGAATAGTTTTACATAAATAGTACTATTTCCACATAGTACAGTGCAATGTGATGTCCGAAATGGATGACAAAATTAGGTTATAACACGTAATATATGCAAGGCAATATAAGGTATATGTATAGCTTGGAAATTGTGACAGTTGCTCGCTCGCTCCGCTCGCTCGTAGAAATTTAGTCCAAACTCACTACCGATCCGACGCGTTCCCAAATTTGAAATAAGTTGCCTCCATATCGTATAACGAATGCAAGAGGGAATGGTTTTAGGTTAGGCTATAGTTTTCGAGCGAGCGCAGCGAGCGAGGGACGCGTAAAGGTGTGTCACAAACCAACGGTTTGGCACATACGGACATTGAAATATTCACACCAGCCCGAGGAGCCGGAAGTCTTTATCCTATTGCCTACTGACAAATGTTTACAGTTTATGAATAGTTTCACATAAATAGTACTATTTCCTCATAGTACAGTGCAATGAGATGTCCAAAATGGCTGACAAAATTAGGTAATAACACGAAATATATGCAAGGCAATAGAAAGTATATATATAGCATGGAAATTGTGATCGTTGCTCGCTCGCTCCGCTCGCTCGTAAAAATTTAGTCCAACCTCACTACCGATCCGAAGCGTTCCCAAAATTGAAATAAGTTGCCTCCACACCGTATAACGAACGCAAGAGGGAATGGTTTTAGGTTAGGCTATAGTATTCGAGCGAGCGCAGCGAGCGAGGGACGCGTAAAGGTGCGTCACAAACCAACGGTTTGGCACATACGGACATTGAAATATTCGCACCAGCCCGATGAGCCGGAAGTCTTTATCGAATTGCCTACTGACAAATGTTTACAGTTTATGATTAGTTTCACATAAATAGTACTATTTCCACATAGTAAAGTGCAATGAGATGTCAGAAATGGCTGACAAAATTAGGTAATAACACGAAATATATGCAAGGCAATATAAGGTATATGTATAGCTTGGAAATTGTCACCGTTGCTCGCTCGCTCCGCTCGCTCGCAAAAATCTAGTCCAACCTCACAACCGATCCGACACTTTCGCAAATTCGAAATATGGCTCCACCATATCGAATAATGAACACAAGATGGTTCGGTTTTAGGTTAGGCTATAGCTTTCGAGCGAGCGCAGCGAGCGAGAGACGCGTAAAGGTCTGTCACAAACCAACGGTTTTGTTACATACGGACATTGAAATATTCGCACCAGCCCGAGGAGCCGGAAGTCCTTATCCTATTGCATACTGACAAATGTTTACAGTTTGTGAACAGTTTCACATAAATAGTACTATTTCCACATAGTAATGTGCAATGAGATGTCAGTAATGGCTGACAAAATTAGGTAATAACACGAAATATATGCAAGGCAATAGAAGGTATATATATAGCTTGGAAATTGTGATCGTTGCTCGCTCGCTCCGCTCGCTCGTAAAAATTTAGTCCAACCTCACTACCGATCCGACGCGTTCCCAAATTCGAAATAAGTCGCCTCCATATCGTATTACGAATGCAAGAGGGAATGGTTTTAGGTGAGGCTACATTTTTCGAGCGAGCACGGCGAGCAAGGGACGCGTAACGGTGTGTCACAATCCAACGGTTTGGCACATACGGACATTGAAATGTTCGCACCAGCCCGAGGAGCCGGAGGTCTTCATCCTATTGCCTACTGACAAATCTTTACAGTTCATGAATAGTTTTACATAAATAGTACTATTTCCACATAGTACAGTTCAATGTGATGTCCGAAATGGATGACAAAATTAGGTAATAACACGTAACATATGCAAGGCAATATAAGGTATATGTATAGTTTGGAAATTTTGATCGTTGCTCGCTCGCTCCGCTCGCTCGTAAAAATTTAGCCCAACCTCACTATCGATCCGACACGTTCCCAAATCCGAAATAAGTCGACTCCATATCGTATAACGAATGCAAGAGGGAATGGTTTTAGGTTAGGCTATAGTTTTCGAGCGAGCGCAGCGAGCGAGGGACGCGTACAGGTGTGTCACAAACCAACGGTTTGGCACATACGGACATTGAAATATTCACGCCAGCCCGAGGAGCCGGAAGTCATTATCTTATTGCCTACTGACAAATGTTTACAGTTTATGAATAGTTTTACATAAATAGTACTATTTCCACATAGTACAGCGCAGTGTGTCGTCCGAAATTGCTGACAAAATTAGGTTATAACACGTAATATATGCAAGGCAATATAAGGTATATGTATAGCTTGGAAATTGTGACCGTTGCTCGCTCGCTCCTCTCGCTCGTAGAAATTTAGTCCAACCTCACTACCGATCCGACGCGTTCCCCAAATTGAAATAAGTTGCCTCCACACCGTATAACGAACGCAAGAGGGAATGGTTTTAGGTTAGGCTATAGTTTTCGAGCGAGCGCAGCGAGCGAGGGACGCATAAAGGTGTGTCACAAACCAACGGTTTGGCACATACGGACATTGAAATATACGCACCAGCCCGAGGAGCCGGAGGTCTTTATCCTACTGCCTACTGACAAAAGTTTACAGTTTGTGAATATTTTTACATAAATAGTACAATTGCCACATAGTACAGTGCAATGTGATGTCCGAAATGGCTGACAAAATTGGGTAATAACACGAAATATATGCAAGGCAATATAAGGTATATGTATAGCTTGGAAATTGTGACCGCTGCTCGCTCGCTCCGCTCGCTCGTAGAAATTTAGTCCAACCTCACTACCGATCCGACGCGTTCCCAAATTTGAAATAAGTTGCCTCCATATCGTATAACGAATGCAAGGGGGAATGGTTTTGGGTGAGGCTACATTTTTCGAGCGAGCACGGCGAACAAGGGACGCGTAAAGGTGTGTCACAATCTAACGGTTTGGCACATACGGACATTGAAATATGCACACCAGCCCGAAGAGCCGAAAGTCTTTATCCTATTGCCTACTGACAAATGTTTACAGTTTATGAATAGTTTCACATAAATAGTACTATTTCCTCATAGTACAGTGCAATGAGATGTCCGAAATGGCTGACAAAATTAGGTTATAACACGTAATATATGCAAGGCAATATAAGGTATATGTATAGCTTGGAAATTGTGACCGTTGCTCGCTCGCTCCTCTCGCTCGTAGAAATTTAGTCCAACCTCACTACCGATCCGACGCGTTCCCAAATTTGAAATAAGTTGCCTCCATATCGTATAACGAATGCAAGGGGGAATGGTTTTGGGTGAGGCTACATTTTTCGAGCGAGCACGGCGAACAAGGGACGCGTAAAGGTGTGTCACAATCTAACGGTTTGGCACATACGGACATTGAAATATGCACACCAGCCCGAAGAGCCGAAAGTCTTTATCCTATCGCCTACTGACAAATGTTTACAGTTTATGAATAGTTTTACATAAATAGTACTATTTCCACATAGTACAGTGCAATGTGATGTCCGAAATGGATGACAAAATTAGGTTATAACACGTAATATATGCAAGGCAATATAAGGTATATGTATAGCTTGGAAATTGTGACAGTTGCTCGCTCGCTCCGCTCGCTCGTAGAAATTTAGTCCAAACTCACTACCGATCCGACGCGTTCCCAAATTTGAAATAAGTTGCCTCCATATCGTATAACGAATGCAAGGGGGAATGGTTTTAGGTTAGGCTATAGTTCTCGAGCGAGCGCAGCGAGCGAGGGACGCGTAAAGGTGTGTCACAAACCAACGGTTTGGCACATACGGACATTGAAATATTCACACCAGCCCGAGGAGCCGGAAGTCTTTATCCTATTGCCTACTGACAAATGTTTACAGTTTATGAATAGTTTCACATAAATAGTACTATTTCCTCATAGTACAGTGCAATGAGATGTCCGAAATGGCTGACAAAATTAGGTAATAACACGTAATATATGCAAGGCAATATAAGGTATATGTATAGCTTGGAAATTGTGACCGTTGCTCGCTCGCTCCTCTCGCTCGTAGAAATTTAGTCCAACCTCACTACCGATCCGATGCGTTCCCAAAATTGAAATAAGTTGCCTCCACACCGTATAACGAACGCAAGAGGGAATGGTTTTAGGTTAGGCTATAGTTTTCGAGCGAGCGCAGCGAGCGAGGGACGCATAAAGGTGTGTCACAAACCAACGGTTTGGCACATACGGACATTGAAATATACGCACCAGCCCGAGGAGCCGGAGGTCTTTATCCTACTGCCTACTGACAAAAGTTTACAGTTTGTGAATATTTTTACATAAATAGTACAATTGCCACATAGTACAGTGCAATGTGATGTCCGAAATGGCTGACAAAATTGGGTAATAACACGAAATATATGCAAGGCAATATAAGGTATATGTATAGCTTGGAAATTGTGACCGCTGCTCGCTCGCTCCGCTCGCTCGTAGAAATTTAGTCCAACCTCACTACCGATCCGACGCGTTCCCAAATTTGAAATAAGTTGCCTCCATATCGTATAACGAATGCAAGGGGGAATGGTTTTGGGTGAGGCTACATTTTTCGAGCGAGCACGGCGAACAAGGGACGCGTAAAGGTGTGTCACAATCTAACGGTTTGGCACATACGGACATTGAAATATGCACACCAGCCCGAAGAGCCGAAAGTCTTTATCCTATTGCCTACTGACAAATGTTTACAGTTTATGAATAGTTTCACATAAATAGTACTATTTCCTCATAGTACAGTGCAATGAGATGTCCGAAATGGCTGACAAAATTAGGTTATAACACGTAATATATGCAAGGCAATATAAGGTATATGTATAGCTTGGAAATTGTGACCGTTGCTCGCTCGCTCCTCTCGCTCGTAGAAATTTAGTCCAACCTCACTACCGATCCGACGCGTTCCCAAATTTGAAATAAGTTGCCTCCATATCGTATAACGAATGCAAGGGGGAATGGTTTTGGGTGAGGCTACATTTTTCGAGCGAGCACGGCGAACAAGGGACGCGTAAAGGTGTGTCACAATCTAACGGTTTGGCACATACGGACATTGAAATATGCACACCAGCCCGAAGAGCCGAAAGTCTTTATCCTATCGCCTACTGACAAATGTTTACAGTTTATGAATAGTTTTACATAAATAGTACTATTTCCACATAGTACAGTGCAATGTGATGTCCGAAATGGATGACAAAATTAGGTTATAACACGTAATATATGCAAGGCAATATAAGGTATATGTATAGCTTGGAAATTGTGACAGTTGCTCGCTCGCTCCGCTCGCTCGTAGAAATTTAGTCCAAACTCACTACCGATCCGACGCGTTCCCAAATTTGAAATAAGTTGCCTCCATATCGTATAACGAATGCAAGGGGGAATGGTTTTAGGTTAGGCTATAGTTCTCGAGCGAGCGCAGCGAGCAAGGGACGCGTAACGGTGTGTCACAATCCAACGGTTTGGCACATACGGACATTGAAATGTTCGCACTAGCCCGAGGAGCCGGAGGTCTTCATCCTATTGCCTACTGACAAATCTTTACAGTTTATGAACAGTTTTACATAAATAGTACTATTTCCACATAGTACAGTGCAATGTGATGTCCGAAATGGATGACAAAATTAGGTAATAACACGTAATATATGCAAGGCAATATAAGGTATATGTATAGTTTGGAAATTGTGATCGTTGCTCGCTCGCTCCGCTCGCTCGTAAAAATTTAGCCCAACCTCACTATCGATCCGACACGTTCCCAAATCCGAAATAAGTCGCCTCCATATCGTATAACGAATGCAAGAGGGAATGGTTTTAGGTTAGGCTATAGTTTTCGAGCGAGCGCAGCGAGCGAGGGACGCGTACAGGTGTGTCACAAACCAACGGTTTGGCACATACGGACATTGAAATATTCACGCCAGCCCGAGGAGCCGGAAGTCATTATCTTATTGCCTACTGACAAATGTTTACAGTTTATGAATAGTTTTACATAAATAGTACTATTTCCACATAGTACAGTGCAGTGTGTCGTCCGAAATTGCTGACAAAATTAGGTTATAACACGTAATATATGCAAGGCAATATAAGGTATATGTATAGTTTGGAAATTGTGAACGTTGCTCGCTCGCTCCTCTCGCTCGTAGAAATTTAGTCCAACCTCACTACCGATCCGACGCGTTCCCAAATTTGAAATAGGTTGCCTCCATACCGTATAACGAACGCAAGAGGGAATGGTTTTAGGTTAGGCTATAGTTTTCGAGCGAGGGCAGCGAGCGAGGGACGCATAAAGGTGTGTCACAAACCAACGGTTTGGCACATACGGACATTGAAATATACGCACCAGCCCGAGGAGCCGGAGGTCTTTATCCTACTGCCTACTGACAAAAGTTTACAGTTTGTGAATATTTTTACATAAATAGTACAATTGCCACATAGTACAGTGCAATGTGATGTCCGAAATGGCTGACAAAATTGGGTAATAACACGAAATATATGCAAGGCAATATAAGGTATATGTATAGCTTGGAAATTGTGACCGCTGCTCGCTCGCTCCGCTCGCTCGTAGAAATTTAGTCCAACCTCACTACCGATCCGACGCGTTCCCAAATTTGAAATAAGTTGCCTCCATATCGTATAACGAATGCAAGGGGGAATGGTTTTGGGTGAGGCTACATTTTTCGAGCGAGCACGGCGAACAAGGGACGCGTAAAGGTGTGTCACAATCTAACGGTTTGGCACATACGGACATTGAAATATGCACACCAGCCCGAAGAGCCGAAAGTCTTTATCCTATTGCCTACTGACAAATGTTTACAGTTTATGAATAGTTTCACATAAATAGTACTATTTCCTCATAGTACAGTGCAATGAGATGTCCGAAATGGCTGACAAAATTAGGTTATAACACGTAATATATGCAAGGCAATATAAGGTATATGTATAGCTTGGAAATTGTGACCGTTGCTCGCTCGCTCCTCTCGCTCGTAGAAATTTAGTCCAACCTCACTACCGATCCGACGCGTTCCCAAATTTGAAATAAGTTGCCTCCATATCGTATAACGAATGCAAGGGGGAATGGTTTTGGGTGAGGCTACATTTTTCGAGCGAGCACGGCGAACAAGGGACGCGTAAAGGTGTGTCACAATCTAACGGTTTGGCACATACGGACATTGAAATATGCACACCAGCCCGAAGAGCCGAAAGTCTTTATCCTATCGCCTACTGACAAATGTTTACAGTTTATGAATAGTTTTACATAAATAGTACTATTTCCACATAGTACAGTGCAATGTGATGTCCGAAATGGCTGACAAAGGTAGGTAATAACACGAAATATATGCAAGGCAATATAAGGTATATGTATAGCTTGGAAATTGTGACCGTTGCTCGCTCGCTCCGCTCGCTCGTAGAAATTTAGTCCAACCTCACTACCGATCCGACGCGTTCCCAAATTCGAAATAAGTCGCCTCCATATCGTATTACGAATGCAAGAGGGAATGGTTTTAGGTGAGGCTACATTTTTCGAGCGAGCACGGCGAGCAAGGGACGCGTAACGGTGTGTCACAATCCAACGGTTTGGCACATACGGACATTGAAATGATCGCACCAGCCCGAGGAGCCGGAGGTCTTCATCCTATTGCCTACTGACAAATCTTTACAGTTTATGAACAGTTTTACATAAATAGTACTATTTCCACATAGTACAGTGCAATGTGATGTCCGAAATGGATGACAAAATTAGGTAATAACACGTAATATATGCAAGGCAATATAAGGTATATGTATAGTTTGGAAATTGTGATCGTTGCTCGCTCGCTCCGCTCGCTCGTAAAAATTTAGCCCAACCTCACTATCGATCCGACACGTTCCCAAATCCGAAATAAGTCGCCTCCATATCGTATAACGAATGCAAGAGGGAATGGTTTTAGGTTAGGCTATAGTTTTCGAGCGAGCGCAGCGAGCGAGGGACGCGTACAGGTGTGTCACAAACCAACGGTTTGGCACATACGGACATTGAAATATACGCACCAGCCCGAGGAGCCGGAGGTCTTTATCCTATTGCCTACTGACAAAAGTTTACAGTTTGTGAATATTTCTACATAAATAGTACAATTTCCACATAGTACAGTGCAATGTGATGTCCGAAATGGCTGACAAAATTAGGTTATAACACGTAATATATGCAAGGCAATATAAGGTATATGTATAGCTTGGAAATTGTGACCGTTGCTCGCTCGCTCCTCTCGCTCGTAGAAATTTAGTCCGACCTCACTACCGATCCGACGCGTTCCCAAATTTGAAATAAGTTGCCTCCATATCGTATAACGAATGCAAGGGGGAATGGTTTTGGGTGAGGCTACATTTTTCGAGCGAGCACGGCGAACAAGGGACGCGTAAATGTGTGTCACAATCTAACGGTTTGGCACATACGGACATTGAAATATGCACACCAGCCCGAAGAGCCGAAAGTCTTTATCCTATCGCCTACTGACAAATGTTTACAGTTTATGAATAGTTTTACATAAATAGTACTATTTCCACATAGTACAGTGCAATGTGATGTCCGAAATGGATGACAAAATTAGGTTATAACACGTAATATATGCAAGGCAATATAAGGTATATGTATAGCTTGGAAATTGTGACAGTTGCTCGCTCGCTCCGCTCGCTCGTAGAAATTTAGTCCAAACTCACTACCGATCCGACGCGTTCCCAAATTTGAAATAAGTTGCCTCCATATCGTATAACGAATGCAAGAGGGAATGGTTTTAGGTTAGGCTATAGTTCTCGAGCGAGCGCAGCGAGCGAGGGACGCGTAAAGGTGTGTCACAAACCAACGGTTTGGCACATACGGACATTGAAATATTCACACCAGCCCGAGGAGCCGGAAGTCTTTATCCTATTGCCTACTGACAAATGTTTACAGTTTATGAATAGTTTCACATAAATAGTACTATTTCCTCATAGTACAGTGCAATGAGATGTCCGAAATGGCTGACAAAATTAGGTAATAACACGAAATATATGCAAAGCAATATAAGGTATATGTATAGCATGGAAATTGTGACCGTTGCTCGCTCGCTCCGCTCGCTCGTAGAAATATAGTCCAACCTCACTACAGATCCGACGCGTTCCCAAATTCGAAATAAGTCGCCTCCATATCGTATAACGAATGCAAGAGGGAATGGTTTTAGGTGAGGCTACATTTTTCGAGCGAGCACGGCGAGCAAGGGACGCGTAACGGTGTGTCACAATCCAACGGTTTGGCACATACGGACATTGAAATGTTCGCACCAGCCCGAGGAGCCGGAGGTCTTCATCCTATTGCCTACTGACAAAAGTTTACAGTTTATCAATAGTTTCACATAAATAGTACTATTTCCACATAGTACAGTGCAATGTGATGTCCGAAATGGCTGACAAAGGTAGGTAATAACACGAAATATATGCAAGGCAATATAAGGTATATGTATAGCTTGGAAATTGTGACCGTTGCTCGCTCGCTCCGCTCGCTCGTAGAAATTTAGTCCAACCTCACTACCGATCCGACGCGTTCCCAAATTCGAAATAAGTCGCCTCCATATCGTATTACGAATGCAAGAGGGAATGGTTTTAGGTGAGGCTACATTTTTCGGGCGAGCACGGCGAGCAAGGGACGCGTAACGGTGTGTCACAATCCAACGGTTTGGCACATACGGACATTGAAATGTTCGCACCAGCCCGAGGAGCCGGAGGTCTTCATCCTATTGCCTACTGACAAATCTTTACAGTTTATGAACAGTTTTACATAAATAGTACTATTTCCACATAGTAATGTGCAATGAGATGTCAGTAATGGCTGACAAAATTAGGTAATAACACGAAATATATGCAAGGCAATATAAGGTATATATATAGCTTGGAAATTGTGATCGTTGCTCGCTCGCTCCGCTCGCTCGTAAAAATTTAGCCCAACCTCACTATCGATCCGACACGTTCCCAAATCCGAAATAAGTCGCCTCCATATAGTATAACGAATGCAAGAGGGAATGGTTTAGGTTAGGCTAGAGTTTTCGAGCGAGCGCAGCGAGCGAGTGACGCGTACAGGTGTGTCACAAACCAACAGTTTGGCACATACGGACATTGAAATATTCACGCCAGCCCGAGGAGCCGGAAGTCATTATCTTATTGCCTACTGACAAATGTTTACAGTTTATCAATAGTTTCACATAAATAGTACTATTTCCATGTAGTACAGTGCAATGTGATGTCCGAAATGGCTGACAAAGGTAGGTAATAACACGAAATATATGCAAGGCAATATAAGGTATATGTATAGCTTGGAAACTGTGACCGTTGCTCGCTCGCCTCCGCTCGCTCGTAGAAATTTAGTCCAACCTCACTATCGAACCGACGCGTTCCCAAATTCGAAATAAGTCGCCTAGATATCGTCTAACGAACGCAAGGGGGAATGGTTTTGGGTGAGGCTACATTTTTCGAGCGAGCACGGCGAACAAGGGACGCGTAAAGGTGTGTCACAATCTAACGGTTTGGCACATACGGACATTGAAATATTCACACCAGCCCGAGGAGCCGGAAGTCTTTATCCTATTGCCTACTGACAAATGTTTACAGTTTATGAATAGTTTTACATAAATAGTACTATTTCCACATAGTACAGTGCAATGTGATGTCCGAAATGGCTGACAAAATTAGGTAATAGCACGAAATATATGCAAGGCAATAGAAAGTATATATATAGCATGGAAATTGTGATCGTTGCTCGCTCGCTCCGCTCGCTCGTAAAAATTTAGTCCAACCTCACTACCAATCCGACGCGTTCCCAAATTCGAAATATGGCTCCACCATATCGAATAATGAACGCAAGATGGATTAGTTTTAGGTTAGGCTATAGTATTCGAGCGAGCGCAGCGAGCGAGGGACGCGTAAAGGTGCGTCACAAACCAACGGTTTGGCACATACGGACATTGAAATATTCGCACCAGCCCGATGAGCCGGAAGTCTTTATCGAATTGCCTACAGACAAATGTTTACAGTTTATGATTAGTTTCACATAAATAGTACTATTTCCACATAGTAAAGTGCAATGAGATGTCAGAAATGGCTGACAAAATTAGGTAATAACACGAAATATATGCAAGGCAATAGAAGGTATATATATAGCTTGGAAATTGTGATCGTTGCTCGCTCGCTCCGCTCGCTCGTAAAAATTTAGTCCAACCTCACTACCGATCCGTCGCGTTCCCAAATTCGAAATAAGTCGCCTCCATATCGTATTACGAATGCAAGAGGGAATGGTTTTAGGTGAGGCTACATTTTTCGAGCGAGCACGGCGAGCAAGGGACGCGTAACGGTGTGTCACAATCCAACGGTTTGGCACATACGGACATTGAAATGTTCGCACCAGCCCGAGGAGCCGGAGGTCTTCATCCTATTGCCTACTGACAAATCTTTACAGTTTATGAATAGTTTTACATAAATAGTACTATTTCCACATAGTACAGTTCAATGTGATGTCCGAAATGGATGACAAAATTAGGTAATAACACGTAATATATGCAAGGCAATATAAGGTATATGTATAGTTTGGAAATTGTGATCGTTGCTCGCTCGCTCCGCTCGCTCGTAAAAATTTAGCCCAACCTCACTATCGATCCGACACGTTCCCAAATCCGAAATAAGTCGCCTCCATATCGTATAACGAATGCAAGAGGGAATGGTTTTAGGTTAGGCTATAGTTTTCGAGCGAGCGCAGCGAGCGAGGGACGCGTACAGGTGTGTCACAAACCAACGGTTTGGCACATACGGACATTGAAATATTCACGCCAGCCCGAGGAGCCGGAAGTCATTATCTTATTGCCTACTGACAAATGTTTACAGTTTATGAATAGTTTTACATAAATAGTACTATTTCCACATAGTACAGTGCAGTGTGTCGTCCGAAATGGCTGACAAAATTAGGTAATAACACGAAATATATGCAAGGCAATAGAAGGTATATATATAGCTTGGAAATTGTGATCGTTGCTCGCTCGCTCCGCTCGCTCGTAAAAATTTAGTCCAACCTCACTACCGATCCGACGCGTTCCCAAATTTGAAATAGGTTGCCTCCATACCTTATAACGAACGCAAGAGGGAATGGTTTTAGGTTAGGCTATAGTTTTCGAGCGAGCGCAGCGAGCGAGGGACGCATAAAGGTGTGTCACAAACCAACGGTTTGGCACATACGGACATTGAAATATACGCACCAGCCCGAGGAGCCGGAGGTCTTTATCCTATTGCCTACTGACAAAAGTTTACAGTTTGTGAATATTTCTACATAAATAGTACAATTTCCACATAGTACAGTGCAATCTGATGTCCGAAATGGCTGACAAAATTAGGTAATAACACGAAATATATGCAAGGCAATAGAAGGTATATATATAGCTTGGAAATTGTGATCGTTGCTCGCTCGCTCCGCTCGCTCGTAAAAATTTAGTCCAACCTCACTACCGATCCGACGCGTTCCCAAATTCGAAATATGTCGCCTCCATATCGTATAACGAATGCAAGAGGGAATGGTTTTCTGTGAGGCTACATTTTTCGAGCGAGCACGGCGAGCAAGGGACGCGTAACGGTGTGTCACAATCCAACGGTTTGGCACATACGGACATTGAAATGTTCGCACCAGCCCGAGGAGCCGGAGGTCTTCATCCTATTGCCTACTGATAAATCTTTACAGTTTATCAATAGTTTCACATAAATTGTACTATTTCCACATAGTACAGTGCAATGAGATGTCCGAAATGGCCGACAAAATTAGGTAATAACACGTAATATATGCAAGGCAATATAAGGTATATGTATAGTTTGGAAATTGTGATCGTTGCTCGCTCGCTCCGCTCGCTCGTAAAAATTTAGCCCAACCTCACTATCGATCCGACACGTTCCCAAATCCGAAATAAGTCGCCTCCATATCGTATAACGAACGCAAGAGGGAATGGTTTTAGGTTAGGCTATAGTTTTCGAGCGAGCGCAGCGAGCGAGAGACGCGTAAATGTCTGTCACAAACCAACGGTTTTGTTACATACGGACATTGAAATATTCGCACCAGCCCGAGGAGCCGGAAGTCCTTATCCTATTGCATACTGACAAATGTTTACAGTTTATGAACAGTTTCACATAAATAGTACTATTTCCACATAGTAATGTGCAATGAGATGTCAGTAATGGCTGACAAAATTAGGTAATAACACGAAATATATGCAAGGCAATATAAGGTATATATATAGCTTGGAAATTGTGATCGTTGCTCGCTCGCTCCGCTCGCTCGTAAAAATTTAGCCCAACCTCACTATCGATCCGACACGTTCCCAAATCCGAAATAAGTCGCCTCCATATAGTATAACGAATGCAAGAGGGAATGGTTTTAGGTTAGGCTAGAGTTTTCGAGCGAGCGCAGCGAGCGAGTGACGCGTACAGGTGTGTCACAAACCAACAGTTTGGCACATACGGACATTGAAATATTCACGCCAGCCCGAGGAGCCGGAAGTCATTATCTTATTGCCTACTGACAAATGTTTACAGTTTATCAATAGTTTCACATAAATAGTACTATTTCCACGTAGTACAGTGCAATGTGATGTCCGAAATGGCTGACAAAGGTAGGTAATGACACGAAATATATGCAAGGCAATATAAGGTATATGTATAGCTTGGAAACTGTGACCGTTGCTCGCTCGCTCCGCTCGCTCGTAGAAATTTAGTCCAACCTCACTATCGAACCGACGCGTTCCCAAATTCGAAATAAGTCGCCTAGATATCGTCTAACGAACGCAAGGGGGAATGGTTTTGGGTGAGGCTACATTTTTCGAGCGAGCACGGCGAACAAGGGACGCCTAAAGGTGTGTCACAATCTAACGGTTTGGCACATACGGACATTGAAATATTCACACCAGCCCGAGGAGCCGGAAGTCTTTATCCTATTGCCTACTGACAAATGTTTACAGTTTATGAATAGTTTTACATAAATAGTACTATTTCCACATAGTACAGTGCAATGTGATGTCCGAAATGGCTGACAAAATTAGGTAATAACACGAAATATATGCAAGGCAATAGAAAGTATATATATAGCATGGAAATTGTGATCGTTGCTCGCTCGCTCCGCTCGCTCGTAAAAATTTAGTCCAACCTCACTACCGATCCGACGCGTTCCCAAATTCGAAATATGGCTCCACCATATCGAATAATGAACGCAAGATGGATTAGTTTTAGGTTAGGCTATAGTATTCGAGCGAGCGCAGCGAGCGAGGGACGCGTAAGGTGCGTCACAAACCAACGGTTTGGCACATACGGACATTGAAATATTCGCACCAGCCCGATGAGCCGGAAGTCTTTATCGAATTGCCTACTGACAAATGTTTACGGTTTATGATTAGTTTCACATAAATAGTACTATTTCCACATAGTAAAGTGCAATGAGATGTCAGAAATGGCTGACAAAATTAGGTAATAACACGAAATATATGCAAGGCAATATAAGGTATATGTATAGCTTGGAAATTGTCACCGTTGCTCGCTCGCTCCGCTCGCTCGCAAAAATCTAGTCCAACCTCACAACCGATCCGACACTTTCGCAAATTCGAAATATGGCTCCACCATATCGAATAATGAACACAAGATGGTTCGGTTTTAGGTTAGGCTATAGCTTTCGAGCGAGCGCAGCGAGCGAGAGACGCGTAAAGGTCTGTCACAAACCAACGGTTTTGTTACATACGGACATTGAAATATTCGCACCAGCCCGAGGAGCCGGAAGTCCTTATCCTATTGCATACTGACAAATGTTTACAGTTTATGAACAGTTTCACATAAATAGTACTATTTCCACATAGTAATGTGCAATGAGATGTCAGTAATGGCTGACAAAATTAGGTAATAACACGAAATATATGCAAGGCAATAGAAGGTATATATATAGCTTGGAAATTGTGATCGTTGCTCGCTCGCTCCGCTCGCTCGTAAAAATTTAGTCCAACCTCACTACCGATCCGTCGCGTTCCCAAATTCGAAATAAGTCGCCTCCATATCGTATTACGAATGCAAGAGGGAATGGTTTTAGGTGAGGCTACATTTTTCGAGCGAGCACGGCGAGCAAGGGACGCGTAACGGTGTGTCACAATCCAACGGTTTGGCACATACGGACATTGAAATGTTCGCACCAGCCCGAGGAGCCGGAGGTCTTCATCCTATTGCCTACTGACAAATCTTTACAGTTTATGAATAGTTTTACATAAATAGTACTATTTCCACATAGTACAGTTCAATGTGATGTCCGAAATGGATGACAAAATTAGGTAGTAACACGTAATATATGCAAGGCAATATAAGGTATATGTATAGTTTGGAAATTGTGATCGTTGCTCGCTCGCTCCGCTCGCTCGTAAAAATTTAGCCCAACCTCACTATCGATCCGACACGTTCCCAAATCCGAAATAAGTCGCCTCCATATCGTATAACGAATGCAAGAGGGAATGGTTTTAGGTTAGGCTATAGTTTTCGAGCGAGTGCAGCGAGCGAGGGACGCGTACAGGTGTGTCACAAACCAACGGTTTGGCACATACGCACATTGAAATATTCACGCCAGCCCGAGGAGCCGGAAGTCATTATCTTATTGCCTACTGACAAATGTTTACAGTTTATGAATAGTTTTACATAAATAGTACTATTTCCACATAGTACAGTGCAGTGTGTCGTCCGAAATTGCTGACAAAATTAGGTAATAACACGAAATATATGCAAGGCAATATAAGGTATATGTATAGCTTGGAAATTGTGATCGTTGCTCGCACGCTCCGCTCGATCGTAAAAATTTAGTCCAATCTCACTACCGATCCGACGCGTTCCCAAATTCGAAATAAGTCGCCTCCATATCGTATAACGAATGCAAGAGGGAATGGTTTTAGGTGAGGCTACATTTTTCGAGCGAGCACGGCGAGCAAGGGACGCGTAACGGTGTGTCACAATCTAACGGTTTGGCACATACGGACATTGAAATATTCACACCAGCCCGAGGAGGCGGAAGTCTTTATCCTATTGCCTACTGACAAATGTTTACAGTTTATGAATAGTTTTACATAAATAATACTATTTCCACATAGTACAGTGCAATGTGATGTCCGAAATGGATGACAAAATTAGGTTATAACACGTAATATATGCAAGGCAATATAAGGTATATGTATAGCTTGGAAATTGTGAACGTTGCTCGCTCGCTCCTCTCGCTCGTAGAAATTTAGTCCAACCTCACTACCGATACGACGCGTTCCCAAATTTGAAATAGGTTGCCTCCATACCTTATAACGAACGCAAGAGGGAATGGTTTTAGGTTAGGCTACATTTTTCGAGCGAGCACGGCGAGCAAGGGACGCGTAACGGTGTGTCACAATCCAACGGTTTGGCACATACGGACATTGAAATGTTCGCACCAGCCCGAGGAGCCGGAGGTCTTCATCCTATTGCTTACTGACAAATCTTTACAGTTTATGGATAGTTTTACATAAATAGTACTATTTCCACATAGTACAGTTCAATGTGATGTCCGAAATGGATGACAAAATTAGGTAATAACACGTAACATATGCAAGGCAATATAAGGTATATGTATAGTTTGGAAATTGTGATCGTTGCTCGCTCGCTCCGCTCGCTCGTAAAAATTTAGCCCAACCTCACTACCGATCCGTCGCGTTCCCAAATTCGAAATAAGTCGCCTCCATATCGTATTACGAATGCAAGAGGGAATGGTTTTAGGTGAGGCTACATTTTTCGAGCGAGCACGGCGAGCAAGGGACGCGTAACGGTGTGTCACAATCCAACGGTTTGGCACATACGGACATTGAAATGTTCGCACCAGCCCGAGGAGCCGGAGGTCTTCATCCTATTGCCTACTGACAAATCTTTACAGTTTATGAATAGTTTTACATAAATAGTACTATTTCCACATAGTACAGTTCAATGTGATGTCCGAAATGGATGACAAAATTAGGTAGTAACACGTAATATATGCAAGGCAATATAAGGTATATGTATAGTTTGGAAATTGTGATCGTTGCTCGCTCGCTCCGCTCGCTCGTAAAAATTTAGCCCAACCTCACTATCGATCCGACACGTTCCCAAATCCGAAATAAGTCGCCTCCATATCGTATAACGAATGCAAGAGGGAATGGTTTTAGGTTAGGCTATAGTTTTCGAGCGAGTGCAGCGAGCGAGGGACGCGTACAGGTGTGTCACAAACCAACGGTTTGGCACATACGCACATTGAAATATTCACGCCAGCCCGAGGAGCCGGAAGTCATTATCTTATTGCCTACTGACAAATGTTTACAGTTTATGAATAGTTTTACATAAATAGTACTATTTCCACATAGTACAGTGCAGTGTGTCGTCCGAAATTGCTGACAAAATTAGGTAATAACACGAAATATATGCAAGGCAATATAAGGTATATGTATAGCTTGGAAATTGTGATCGTTGCTCGCTCGCTCCGCTCGATCGTAAAAATTTAGTCCAATCTCACTACCGATCCGACGCGTTCCCAAATTCGAAATAAGTCGCCTCCATATCGTATAACGAATGCAAGAGGGAATGGTTTTAGGTGAGGCTACATTTTTCGAGCGAGCACGGCGAGCAAGGGACGCGTAACGGTGTGTCACAATCTAACGGTTTGGCACATACGGACATTGAAATATTCACACCAGCCCGAGGAGCCGGAAGTCTTTATCCTATTGCCTACTGACAAATGTTTACAGTTTATGAATAGTTTTACATAAATAATACTATTTCCACATAGTACAGTGCAATGTGATGTCCGAAATGGATGACAAAATTAGGTTATAACACGTAATATATGCAAGGCAATATAAGGTATATGTATAGCTTGGAAATTGTGAACGTTGCTCGCTCGCTCCTCTCGCTCGTAGAAATTTAGTCCAACCTCACTACCGATACGACGCGTTCCCAAATTTGAAATAGGTTGCCTCCATACCTTATAACGAACGCAAGAGGGAATGGTTTTAGGTTAGGCTACATTTTTCGAGCGAGCACGGCGAGCAAGGGACGCGTAACGGTGTGTCACAATCCAACGGTTTGGCACATACGGACATTGAAATGTTCGCACCAGCCCGAGGAGCCGGAGGTCTTCATCCTATTGCTTACTGACAAATCTTTACAGTTTATGGATAGTTTTACATAAATAGTACTATTTCCACATAGTACAGTTCAATGTGATGTCCGAAATGGATGACAAAATTAGGTAATAACACGTAACATATGCAAGGCAATATAAGGTATATGTATAGTTTGGAAATTGTGATCGTTGCTCGCTCGCTCCGCTCGCTCGTAAAAATTTAGCCCAACCTCACTATCGATCCGACACGTTCCCAAATCCGAAATAAGTCGCCTCCATATCGTATAACGAATGCAAGAGGGAATGGTTTTAGGTTAGGCTATAGTTTTCGAGCGAGCGCAGCGAGCGAGGGACGCGTACAGGTGTGTCACAAACCAACGGTTTGGCACATACGGACATTGAAATATTCACGCCAGCCCGAGGAGCCGGAAGTCATTATCTTATTGCCTACTGACAAATGTTTACAGTTTATGAATAGTTTTACATAAATAGTACTATTTCCACATAGTACAGTGCAGTGTGTCGTCCGAAATTGCTGACAAAATTAGGTTATAACACGTAATATATGCAAGGCAATATAAGGTATATGTATAGTTTGGAAATTGTGAACGTTGCTCGCTCGCTCCTCTCGCTCGTAGAAATTTAGTCCAACCTCACTACCGATCCGACGCGTTCCCAAATTTGAAATAGGTTGCCTCCATACCGTATAACGAACGCAAGAGGGAATGGTTTTAGGTTAGGCTATAGTTTTCGAGCGAGGGCAGCGAGCGAGGGACGCATAAAGGTGTGTCACAAACCAACGGTTTGGCACATACGGACATTGAAATATACGCACCAGCCCGAGGAGCCGGAGGTCTTTATCCTATTGCCTACTGACAAAAGTTTACAGTTTGTGAATATTTCTACATAAATAGTACAATTTCCACATAGTACAGTGCAATGTGATGTCCGAAATGGCTGACAAAATTAGGTTATAACACGTAATATATGCAAGGCAATATAAGGTATATGTATAGCTTGGAAATTGTGACCGTTGCTCGCTCGCTCCTCTCGCTCGTAGAAATTTAGTCCAACCTCACTACCGATCCGACGCGTTCCCAAAATTGAAATAAGTTGCCTCCACACCGTATAACGAACGCAAGAGGGAATGGTTTTAGGTTAGGCTATAGTTTTCGAGCGAGCGCAGCGAGCGAGGGACGCATAAAGGTGTGTCACAAACCAACGGTTTGGCACATACGGACATTGAAATATACGCACCAGCCCGAGGAGCCGGAGGTCTTTATCCTACTGCCTACTGACAAAAGTTTACAGTTTGTGAATATTTTTACATAAATAGTACAATTGCCACATAGTACAGTGCAATGTGATGTCCGAAATGGCTGACAAAATTGGGTAATAACACGAAATATATGCAAGGCAATATAAGGTATATGTATAGCTTGGAAATTGTGACCGCTGCTCGCTCGCTCCGCTCGCTCGTAGAAATTTAGTCCAACCTCACTACCGATCCGACGCGTTCCCAAATTTGAAATAAGTTGCCTCCATATCGTATAACGAATGCAAGGGGGAATGGTTTTGGGTGAGGCTACATTTTTCGAGCGAGCACGGCGAACAAGGGACGCGTAAAGGTGTGTCACAATCTAACGGTTTGGCACATACGGACATTGAAATATGCACACCAGCCCGAAGAGCGGAAAGTCTTTATCCTATTGCCTACTGACAAATGTTTACAGTTTATGAATAGTTTTACATAAATAGTACTATTTCCACATAGTACAGTGCAATGTGATGTCCGAAATGGATGACAAAATTAGGTTATAACACGTAATTTATGCAAGGCAATATAAGGTATATGTATAGCTTGGAAATTGTGACAGTTGCTCGCTCGCTCCGCTCGCTCGTAGAAATTTAGTCCAAACTCACTACCGATCCGACGCGTTCCCAAATTTGAAATAAGTTGCCTCCATATCGTATAACGAATGCAAGAGGGAATGGTTTTAGGTTAGGCTATAGTTTTCGAGCGAGCGCAGCGAGCGAGGGACGCGTAAAGGTGTGTCACAAACCAACGGTTTGGCACATACGGACATTGAAATATTCACACCAGCCCGAGAAGCCGGAAGTCTTTATCCTATTGCCTACTGACAAATGTTTACAGTTTATGAATAGTTTCACATAAATAGTACTATTTCCTCATAGTACAGTGCAATGAGATGTCCGAAATGGCTGACAAAATTAGGTAATAACACGAAATATATGCAAAGCAATATAAGGTACATGTATAGCATGGAAATTGTGACCGTTGCTCGCTCGCTCCGCTCGCTCGTAGAAATATAGTCCAACCTCACTACAGATCCGACGCGTTCCCAAATTCGAAATAAGTCGCCTCCATATCGTATAACGAATGTAAGAGGGAATGGTTTTAGGTGAGGCTACATTTTTCGAGCGAGCACGGCGAGCAAGGGACGCGTAACGGTGTGTCACAATCCAACGGTTTGGCACATACGGACATTGAAATGTTCGCACCAGCCCGAGGAGCCGGAGGTCTTCATCCTATTGCCTACTGACAAAAGTTTACAGTTTATCAATAGTTTCACATAAATAGTACTATTTCCTCATAGTACAGTGCAATGTGATGTCCGAAATGGCTGACAAAGGTAGGTAATAACACGAAATATATGCAAGGCAATATAAGGTATATGTATAGCTTGGAAATTGTGACCGTTGCTCGCTCGCTCCGCTCGCTCGTAGAAATTTAGTCCAACCTCACTACCGATCCGACGCGTTCCCAAATTCGAAATAAGTCGCCTCCATATCGTATTACGAATGCAAGAGGGAATGGTTTTAGGTGAGGCTACATTTTTCGAGCGAGCACGGCGAGCAAGGGACGCGTAACGGTGTGTCACAATCCAACGGTTTGGCACATACGGACATTGAAATGTTCGCACCAGCCCGAGGAGCCGGAGGTCTTCATCCTATTGCCTACTGACAAATCTTTACAGTTTATGAACAGTTTTACATAAATAGTACTATTTCCACATAGTACAGTGCAATGTGATGTCCGAAATGGATGACAAAATTAGGTAATAACACGAAATATATGCAAGGCAATAGAAAGTATATATATAGCATGGAAATTGTGATCGTTGCTCGCTCGCTCCGCTCGCTCGTAAAAATTTAGTCCAACCTCACTACCGATCCGACGCGTTCCCAAATTCGAAATAAGTCGCCTCCATATCGTATAACGAATGTAAGAGGGAATGGTTTTAGGTGAGGCTACATTTTTCGAGCGAGCACGGCGAGCAAGGGACGCGTAACGGTGTGTCACAATCCAACGGTTTGGCACATACGGACATTGAAATATTCGCACCAGCCCGATGAGCCGGAAGTCTTTATCGAATTGCCTACTGACAAATGTTTACAGTTTATGATTAGTTTCACATAAATAGTACTATTTCCACATAGTAAAGTGCAATGAGATGTCAGAAATGGCTGACAAAATTAGGTAATAACACGAAATATATGCAAGGCAATATAAGGTATATGTATAGCTTGGAAATTGTCACCGTTGCTCGCTCGCTCCGCTCGCTCGCAAAAATCTAGTCCAACCTCACAACCGATCCGACACTTTCGCAAATTCGAAATATGGCTCCACCATATCGAATAATGAACACAAGATGGTTCGGTTTTAGGTTAGGCTATAGCTTTCGAGCGAGCGCAGCGAGCGAGAGACGCGTAAAGGTCTGTCACAAACCAACTGTTTTGTTACATACGGACATTGAAATATTCACGCCAGCCCGAGGAGCCGGAAGTCATTATCTTATTGCCTACTGACAAATGTTTACAGTTTATCAATAGTTTCACATAAATAGTACTATTTCCACGTAGTACAGTGCAATGTGATGTCCGAAATGGCTGACAAAGGTAGGTAATAACACGAAATATATGCAAGGCAATATAAGGTATATGTATAGCTTGGAAACTGTGACCGTTGCTCGCTCGCTCCGCTCGCTCGTAGAAATTTAGTCCAACCTCACTATCGAACCGACGCGTTCCCAAATTCGAAATAAGTCGCCTAGATATCGTCTAACGAACGCAAGGGGGAATGGTTTTGGGTGAGGCTACATTTTTCGAGCGAGCACGGCGAACAAGGGACGCGTAAAGGTGTGTCACAATCTAACGGTTTGGCACATACGGACATTGAAATATTCACACCAGCCCGAGGAGCCGGAAGTCTTTATCCTATTGCCTACTGACAAATGTTTACAGTTTATGAATAGTTTTACATAAATAGTACTATTTCCACATAGTACAGTGCAGTGTGTCGTCCGAAATTGCTGACAAAATTAGGTAATAACACGAAATATATGCAAGGCAATATAAGGTATATGTATAGCTTGGAAATTGTGATCGTTGCTCGCTCGCTCCGCTCGCTCGTAAAAATTTAGTCCAATCTCACTACCGATCCGACGCGTTCCCAAATTCGAAATAAGTCGCCTCCATATCGTATAACGAATGCAAGAGGGAATGGTTTAAGGTGAGGCTACATTTTTCGAGCGAGCACGGCGAGCAAGGGACGCGTAACGGTGTGTCACAATCTAACGGTTTGGCACATACGGACATTGAAATATTCACACCAGCCCGAGGAGCCGGAAGTCTTTATCCTATTGCCTACTGACAAATGTTTACAGTTTATGAATAGTTTTACATAAATAATACTATTTCCACATAGTACAGTGCAATGTGATGTCCGAAATGGATGACAAAATTAGGTTATAACACGTAATATATGCAAGGCAATATAAGGTATATGTATAGCTTGGAAATTGTGAACGTTGCTCGCTCGCTCCTCTCGCTCGTAGAAATTTAGTCCAACCTCACTACCGATCCGACGCGTTCCCAAATTTGAAATAGGTTGCCTCCATACCTTATAACGAACGCAAGAGGGAATGGGTTTAGGTTAGGCTATAGTTTTCGAGCGAGCGCAGCGAGCGAGGGACGCATAAAGGTGTGTCACAAACCAACGGTTTGGCACATACGGACATTGAAATATACGCACCAGCCCGAGGAGCCGGAGGTCTTTATCCTATTGCCTACTGACAAAAGTTTACAGTTTGTGAATATTTCTACATAAATAGTACAATTTCCACATAGTACAGTGCAATCTGATGATGTCCGAAATGGCTGACAAAATTAGGTAATAACACGAAATATATGCAAGGCAATAGAAGGTATATATATAGCTTGGAAATTGTGATCGTTGCTCGCTCGCTCCGCTCCCTCGTAAAAATTTAGTCCAACCTCACTACCGATCCGACGCGTTCCCAAATTCGAAATATGTCGCCTCCATATCGTATAACGAATGCAAGAGGGAATGGTTTTCTGTGAGGCTACATTTTTCGAGCGAGCACGGCGAGCAAGGGACGCGTAACGGTGTGTCACAATCCAACGGTTTGGCACATACGGACATTGAAATGTTCGCACCAGCCCGAGGAGCCGGAGGTCTTCATCCTATTGCCTACTGACAAATCTTTACAGTTTATCAATAGTTTCACATAAATTGTACTATTTCCACATAGTACAGTGCAATGAGATGTCCGAAATGGCCGACAAAATTAGGTAATAACACGTAATATATGCAAGGCAATATAAGGTATATGTATAGTTTGGAAATTGTGATCGTTGCTCGCTCGCTCCGCTCGCTCGTAAAAATTTAGCCCAACCTCACTATCGATCCGACACGTTCCCAAATCCGAAATAAGTCGCCTCCATATCGTATAACGAACGCAAGAGGGAATGGTTTTAGGTTAGGCTATAGTTTTCGAGCGAGCGCAGCGAGCGAGAGACGCGTAAAGGTCTGTCACAAACCAACGGTTTTGTTACATACGGACATTGAAATATTCGCACCAGCCCGAGGAGCCGGAAGTCCTTATCCTATTGCATACTGACAAATGTTTACAGTTTATGAACAGTTTCACATAAATAGTACTATTTCCACATAGTAATGTGCAATGAGATGTCAGTAATGGCTGACAAAATTAGGTAATAACACGAAATATATGCAAGGCAATATAAGGTATATATATAGCTTGGAAATTGTGATCGTTGCTCGCTCGCTCCGCTCGCTCGTAAAAATTTAGCCCAACCTCACAACCGATCCGACACTTTCGCAAATTCGAAATATGGCTCCACCATATCGAATAATGAACACAAGATGGTTCGGTTTTAGGTTAGGCTATAGCTTTCGAGCGAGCGCAGCGAGCGAGAGACGCGTAAAGGTCTGTCACAAACCAACGGTTTTGTTACATACGGACATTGAAATATTCGCACCAGCCCGAGGAGCCGGAAGTCCTTATCCTATTGCATACTGACAAATGTTTACAGTTTATGAACAGTTTCACATAAATAGTACTATTTCCACATAGTAATGTGCAATGAGATGTCAGTAATGGCTGACAAAATTAGGTAATAACACGAAATATATGCAAGGCAATAGAAGGTATATATATAGCTTGGAAATTGTGATCGTTGCTCGCTCGCTCCGCTCGCTCGTAAAAATTTGGTCCAACCTCACTACCGATCCGTCGCGTTCCCAAATTCGAAATAAGTCGCCTCCATATCGTATTACGAATGCAAGAGGGAATGGTTTTAGGTGAGGCTACATTTTTCGAGCGAGCACGGCGAGCAAGGGACGCGTAACGGTGTGTCACAATCTAACGGTTTGGCACATACGGACATTGAAATATTCACACCAGCCCGAGGAGCCGGAAGTCTTTATCCTATTGCCTACTGACAAATGTTTACAGTTTATGAATAGTTTTACATAAATAATACTATTTCCACATAGTACAGTGCAATGTGATGTCCGAAATGGATGACAAAAATTAGGTTATAACACGTAATATATGCAAGGCAATATAAGGTATATGTATAGCTTGGAAATTGTGAACGTTGCTCGCTCGCTCCTCTCGCTCGTAGAAATTTAGTCCAACCTCACTACCGATCCGACGCGTTCCCAAATTTGAAATAGGTTGCCTCCATACCTTATAACGAACGCAAGAGGGAATGGGTTTAGGTTAGGCTATAGTTTTCGAGCGAGCGCAGCGAGCGAGGGACGCATAAAGGTGTGTCACAAACCAACGGTTTGGCACATACGGACATTGAAATATACGCACCAGCCCGAGGAGCCTGAGGTCTTTATCCTATTGCCTACTGACAAAAGTTTACAGTTTGTGAATATTTCTACATAAATAGTACAATTTCCACATAGTACAGTGCAATCTGATGTCCGAAATGGCTGACAAAATTAGGTAATAACACGAAATATATGCAAGGCAATAGAAGGTATATATATAGCTTGGAAATTGTGATCGTTGCTCGCTCGCTCCGCTCGCTCGTAAAAATTTAGTCCAACCTCACTACCGATCCGACGCGTTCCCAAATTCGAAATATGTCGCCTCCATATCGTATAACGAATGCAAGAGGGAATGGTTTTCTGTGAGGCTACATTTTTCGAGCGAGCACGGCGAGCAAGGGACGCGTAACGGTGTGTCACAATCCAACGGTTTGGCACATACGGACATTGAAATGTTCGCACCAGCCCGAGGAGCCGGAGGTCTTCATCCTATTGCCTACTGACAAATCTTTACAGTTTATCAATAGTTTCACATAAATTGTACTATTTCCACATAGTACAGTGCAATGAGATGTCCGAAATGGCCGACAAAATTAGGTAATAACACGTAATATATGCAAGGCAATATAAGGTATATGTATAGTTTGGAAATTGTGATCGTTGCTCGCTCGCTCCGCTCGCTCGTAGAAATTTAGTCCAACCTCACTATCGAACCGACGCGTTCCCAAATTCGAAATAAGTCGCCTAGATATCGTCTAACGAACGCAAGAGGGAATGGTTTTGGGTGAGGCTACATTTTTCGAGCGAGCACGGCGAACAAGGGACGCGTAAAGGTGTGTCACAATCTAACGGTTTGGCACATACGGACG
This sequence comes from Bombus affinis, assembly GCF_024516045.1. Taxonomy (NCBI): domain Eukaryota; kingdom Metazoa; phylum Arthropoda; class Insecta; order Hymenoptera; family Apidae; genus Bombus; species Bombus affinis. The sequence goes on along the minus strand of NW_026108938.1, from coordinate 124,541 downwards.
TTGAAATATTCACACCAGCCCGAGGAGCCGGAAGTCTTTATCCTATTGCCTACTGACAAATGTTTACAGTTTATGAATAGTTTTACATAAATAGTACTACTTCCACATAGTACAGTGCAATGTGATGTCCGAAATGGGTGACAAAATTAGGTTATAACACGTAATATATGCAAGGCAATATAAGGTATATGTATAGCTTGGAAATTGTGATCGTTGCTCGCTCGCTCCTCTCGCTCGTAGAAATTTAGTCCAACCTCACTACCGATCCGACGCGTTCCCAAAATTGAAATAAGTTGCCTCCACACCGTATAACGAACGCAAGAGGGAATGGTTTTAGGTTAGGCTATAGTTTTCGAGCGAGCGCAGCGAGCGAGGGACGCATAAAGGTGTGTCACAAACCAACGGTTTGGCACATACGGACATTGAAATATACGCACCAGCCCGAGGAGCCGGAGGTCTTTATCCTACTGCCTACTGACAAAAGTTTACAGTTTGTGAATATTTTTACATAAATAGTACAATTGTCACATAGTACAGTGCAATGTGATGTCCGAAATGGCTGACAAAATTGGGTAATAACACGAAATATATGCAAGGCAATATAAGGTATATGTATAGCTTGGAAATTGTGACCGCTGCTCGCTCGCTCCGCTCGCTCGTAGAAATTTAGTCCAACCTCACTACCGATCCGACGCGTTCCCAAATTTGAAATAAGTTGCCTCCATATCGTATAACGAATGCAAGGGGGAATGGTTTTGGGTGAGGCTACATTTTTCGAGCGAGCACGGCGAACAAGGGACGCGTAAAGGTGTGTCACAATCTAACGGTTTGGCACATACGGACATTGAAATATGCACACCAGCCCGAAGAGCCGAAAGTCTTTATCCTATTGCCTACTGACAAATGTTTACAGTTTATGAATAGTTTTACATAAATAGTACTATTTCCACATAGTACAGTGCTATGTGATGTCCGAAATGGATGACAAAATTAGGTAATAACACGTAATATATGCAAGGCAATATAAGGTATATGTATAGCTTGGAAATTGTGAACGTTGCTCGCTCGCTCCGCTCGCTCGTAGAAATTTAGTCCAACCTCACTACCGATCCGACGCATTCCCAAATTTGAAATTAGTCGCCTCCATATCGTATAACGAACGCAAAAGGGAATGGTTTTAGTTGAGGCTACATTTTTCGATCGAGCACGGCGAGCAAGGGACGCGTAAAGTTGTGTCACAATCCAACGGTTTGGCACATGGGGACATTGAAATATTCGCACCAGCCCGAGGGGCCGGAAGTGTTTATCCTATTGCCTACTGACAAAACTTTACAGTTTGTGAATATTTCTACATAAATAGTACAATTTCCACATAGTACAGTGCAATGTGATGTCCGAAATGGCTGACAAAATTAGGTAATAACACGAAATATATGCAAGGCAATATAAGGTATATGTATAGCTTGGAAATTGTGACCGTTGCTCGCTCGCTCCGCTCGCTCGTAGAAATTTAGTCCAACCTCACTACCGATCCGACGCGTTCCCAAATTCGAAATAAGTCGCTTCCATATCGTATAACGAATGCAAGAGGGAATGGTTTTAGGTTAGGCTATAGTTTTCGAGCGAGCGCAGCGAGCGAGGGACGCGTAAAGGTGTGTCACAAACCAACGGTTTGGCACATACGGACATTGAAATGTTCACACCAGCCCGAGGAGCCGGAAGTCTTTATCCTATTGCCTACTGACAAATGTTTACAGTTTGTGAATATTTCTACATAAACAGTACAATTTCCACGTAGTACAGTGCAATGTGATGTCCGAAATGGCTGACAAAATTAGGTAATAACACGAAATATATGCAAGGCAATATAAGGTATATGTATAGCTTGGAAATTGTGACCGTTGCTCGCTCGCTCCGCTCGCTCGTAAAAATTTTGTCCAACCTCACTATCGATCCGACACGTTCCCAAATCCGAAATAAGTCGCCTCCATATCGTATAACAAACGCAAGAGGGAATGGTTTTAGATTAGGCTATAGTTTTCTAGCGAGCGCAGCGAGCGAGGCCGCGTAATGGTGTGTCACAAACCAACGGTTTGGCACATACGGACATTGAAATATTCGCACCAGCCCGAGGAGCCGGAGGTCTTCATCCTATTGCCTACTGACAAATCTTTACAGTTTATGAATAGTTTTACATAAATAGTACTATTTCCACATAGTACAGTGCAATGTGATGTCCGAAATGGATGACAAAATTAGGTAATAACACGTAATATATGCAAGGCAATATAAGGTATATGTATAGCTTGTAAATTGTGAACGTTGCTCGCTCGCTCCGCTCGCTCGTAGAAATTTAGTCCAACCTCACTACCGATCCGACGCATTCCCAAATTTGAAATTAGTCGCCTCCACATCGTATAACGAACGCAAAAGGGAATGGTTTTAGGTGAGGCTACTTTTTTCGATCGAGCACAGCGAGCAAGGGACGCGTAAAGGTGTGTCACAATCCAACGGTTTGGCACATGGGGACATTGAAATATTCGCACCAGCCCGAGGGGCCGGAAGTGTTTATCCTATTGCCTACTGACAAAAGTTTACAGTTTGTGAATATTTCTACATAAATAGTACAATTTTCACATAGTACAGTGCAATGTGATGTCCGAAATGGCTGACAAAATTAGGTAATAACACGAAATATATGCAAGGCAATGTAAGGTATATGTATAGCTTGGAAATTGCGACCGTTGCTCGCTCGCTCCGCTCGCTCGTAGAAATTTAGTCCAACCTCACTACCGATCCGACACGTTCCCAAATTCGAAATAAGTCGCCTCCATATCGTATAACGAATGCAAGAGGGAATGGTTTTAGGTTAGGCTATAGTTTACGAGTGAGCGCAGCGAGCGAGGGACGCGTAAAGGTGTGTCACAAACCAACGGTTTGGCACATGGGGACATTGAAATATTCACACCAGCCCGTGGAGCCGGAAGTCTTTATCCTATTGCCTACTGACAAATGTTTACAGTTTATGAATAGTTTTACATAAATAGTACTATTTCCACATAGTACAGTGCAGTGTGATGTCCGAAATGGCTGACAAAATTAGGTAATAACACGAAATATATGGAAGGCAACATAAGGTATATGTATAGCTTGGAAATTGTGATCGTTGCTCGCTCGCTCCGCTCGCTCGTAAAAATTTAGTCCAACCTCACTACCGATCCAACGCGTTCCCAAATTCGAAATAAGTCGCCTCCATATCGTATAACGAATGCAAGAGGGAATGGTTTTAGGTGAGGCTACATTTTTCGAGCGAGCACGGCGAGCAAGGGACGCGTAACGGTGTGTCACAATCCAACGGTTTGGCACATACGGACATTGAAATATTCGCACCAGCCCGAGGGGCCGGAAGTGTTTATCCTATTGCCTACTGACAAAAGTTTACAGTTTGTGAATATTTCTACATAAATAGTACAATTTCCACATAGTACAGTGCAATGTGATGTCCGAAATGGCTGACAAAATTAGGTAATAACACGAAATATATGCAAGGCAATAGAAGGTATATATATAGCTTGGAAATTGTGATCGTTGCTCGCTCGCTCCGCTCGCTCGTAAAAATTTAGTCCAACCTCACTACCGATCCGACGCGTTCCCAAATTCGAAATAAGTCGCCTAGATATCGTCTAACGAACGCAAGAGGGAATGGTTTTGGGTGAGGCTACATTTTTCGAGCGAGCACGGCGAACAAGGGACGCGTAAAGGTGTGTCACAATCTAACGGTTTGGCACATACGGACATTGAAATATGCACACCAGCCCGAGGAGCCGAAAGTCTTTATCCTATTGCCTACTGACAAATGTTTACAGTTTATGAATAGTTTTACATAAATAGTACTATTTCCACATAGTACAGTGCAATGTGATGTCCGAAATGGATGACAAAATTAGGTTATAACACGTAATATATGCAAGGCAATATAAGGTATATGTATAGCTTGGAAATTGTGAACGTTGCTCGCTCGATCCGCTCGCTCGTAGAAATTTAGTCCAACCTCACTACCGATCCGACGCATTCCCAAATTTGAAATTAGTCGCCTCCATATCGTATAACGAACGCAAGAGGGAATGTTTTTAGGTGAGGCTACATTTTTCGATCGAGCACGGCGAGCAAGGGACGCGTAAAGGTGTGTCACAATCCAACGGTTTGGCACATGGGGACATTGAAATATTCGCACCAGCCCGAGGGGCCGGAAGTGTTTATCCTATTGCCTACTGACAAAAGTTTACAGTTTGTGAATATTTCTACATAAATAGTACAATTTCCACATAGTACAGTGCAATGTGATGTCCGAAATGGCTGACAAAATTAGGTAATAACACGAAATATATGCAAGGCAATATAAGGTATACTTATAGCTTGGAAATTGTGACCGTTGCTCGCTCGCTCCGCTCGCTCGTAGAAATATAGTCCAACCTCAGTACAGATCCGACGCGTTCCCAAATTCGAAATAAGTCGCCTCCATATAGTATAACGAATGCAAGAGGGAATGGTTTTAGGTTAGGCTAGAGTTTTCGAGCGAGCGCAGCGAGCGAGGGACGCGTATAGGTGTGTCACAAACCAACGGTTTGACACATACGGACATTGAAATATTCACGCCAGCCCGAGGAGCCGGAAGTCTTTATCTTATTGCCTACTGACAAATGTTTACAGTTTATGAATAGTTTTACATAAATAGTACTATTTCCACATAGTACAGTGCAATGTGATGTCCGAAATGGCTGACAAAATTAGGTAATAACACGAAATATATGCAAGGCAATAGAAGGTATATATATAGCTTGGAAATTGTGATCGTTGCTCGCTCGCTCCGCTCGCTCGTAAAAATTTAGTCCAACCTCACTACCGATCCGACGCGTTCCCAAATTCGAAATAAGTCGCCTAGATATCGTCTAACGAACGCAAGAGGGAATGGTTTTAGGTTAGGCTACATTTTTCGAGCGAGCACGGCGAGCAAGGGACGCGTAAAGGTGTGTCACAATCCAACGGTTTGGCACATGGGGACATTGAAATATTCGCACCAGCCCGAGGGGCCGGAAGTGTTTATCCTATTGCCTACTGACAAAAGTTTACAGTTTGTGAATATTTCTACATAAATAGTACAATTTCCACATAGTACAGTGCAATGTGATGTCCGAAATGGCTGACAAAATTAGGTAATAACACGAAATATATGCAAGGCAATATAAGGTATATGTATAGCTTGGAAATTGTGACCGTTGCTCGCTCGCTCCGCTCGCTCGTAGAAATTTAGTCCAACCTCACTACCGATCCGACGCGTTCCCAAATTCGAAATAAGTCGCTTGCATATCGTATAACGAATGCAAGAGGGAATGGTTTTAGGTTAGGCTATAGTTTTCGAGCGAGCGCAGCGAGCGAGGGACGCGTAAAGGTGTGTCACAAACCAACGGTTTGGCACATACGGACATTGAAATGTTCACACCAGCCCGAGGAGCCGGAAGTCTTTATCCTATTGCCTACTGACAAATGTTTACAGTTTATGAATAGTTTTACATAAATATTACTATTTCCACATAGTACAGTGCAATGAGATGTCCGAAATGGCTGACAATATGAGGTAATAACACGAAATATATGCAAGGCAATATAAGGTATATGTATAGCTTGGAAATTGTGACCGTTGCTCGCTCGCTCCGCTCGCTCGTAGAAATTTAGTCCAAACTCACTACCGATCCGACGCGTTCCCAAATTTGAAATAAGTTGCCTCCATATCGTATAACGAATGCAAGAGGGAATGGTTTTAGGTTAGGCTATAGTTTTCGAGCGAGCACGGCGAGCAAGGGACGCGTAACGGTGTGTCACAATCCAACGGTTTGGAACATACGGACATTGAAATATTCACGCCAGCCCGAGGAGCCGGAAGTCTTTATCTTATTGCCTACTGACAAATCTTTACAGTTTATGAATAGTTTCACATAAATAGTACTATTTCCACATAGTACAGTGCAATGTGATGTCCGAAATGGATGACAAAATTAGGTAATAACACGTAATATATGCAAGGCAATATAAGGTATATGTATAGCTTGGAAATTGTGAACGTTGCTCGCTCGCTCCGCTCGCTCGTAGAAATTTAGTCCAACCTCACTACCGATCCGACGCATTCCCAAATTTGAAATTAGTCGCCTCCATATCGTATAACGAACGCAAAAGGGAATGGTTTTAGGTGAGGCTACATTTTTCGATCGAGCACAGCGAGCAAGGGACGCGTAAAGGTGTGTCACAATCCAACGGTTTGGCACATGAGGACATTGAAATATTCGCACCAGCCCGAGGGGCCGGAAGTGTTTATCCTATTGCCTACTGACAAAAGTTTACAGTTTGTGAATATTTCTACATAAATAGTACAATTTCCACATAGTACAGTGCAATGTGATGTCCGAAATGGCTGACAAAATTAGGTAATAACACGAAATATATGCAAGGCAATATAAGGTATATGTATAGCTTGGAAATTGTGACCGTTGCTCGCTCGCTCCGCTCGCTCGTAGAAATTTAGTCCAACCTCACTACCGATCCGACGCGTTCCCAAATTCGAAATAAGTCGCTTCCATATCGTATAACGAATGCAAGAGGGAATGGTTTTAGGTTAGGCTATAGTTTTCGAGCGAGCGCAGCGAGCGAGGGACGCGTAAAGGTGTGTCACAAACCAACGGTTTGGCATATACGGACATTGAAATGTTCACACCAGCCCGAGGAGCCGGAGGTCTTTATCCTATTGCCTACTGACAAAAGTTTACAGTTTGTGAATATTTCTACATAAATAGTACAATTTCCACATAGTACAGTGCAATGTGATGTCCGAAATGGCTGACAAAATTAGGTAATAACACGAAATATATGCAAGGCAATAGAAGGTATATATATAGCTTGGAAATTGTGATCGTTGCTCGCTCGCTCCGCTCGCTCGTAAAAATTTAGTCCAACCTCACTACCGATCCAACGCGTTCCCAAATTCGAAATAAGTCGCCTCCATATCGTATAACGAATGCAAGAGGGAATGGTTTTAGGTGAGGCTACATTTTTCGAGCGAGCACGGCGAGCAAGGGACGCGTAACGGTGTGTCACAATCCAACGGTTTGGCACATACGGACATCGAAATATTCGCACCAGCCCGAGGGGCCGGAAGTGTTTATCCTATTGCCTACTGACAAAAGTTTACAGTTTGTGAATATTTCTACATAAATAGTACAATTTCCACATAGTACAGTGCAATGTGATGTCCGAAATGGCTGACAAAATTAGGTAATAACACGAAATATATGCAAGGCAATAGAAGGTATATATATAGCTTGGAAATTGTGATCGTTGCTCGCTCGCTCCGCTCGCTCGTAAAAATTTAGTCCAACCTCACTACCGATCCAACGCGTTCCCAAATTCGAAATAAGTCGCCTCCATATCGTATAACGAATGCAAGAGGGAATGGTTTTAGGTGAGGCTACATTTTTCGAGCGAGCACGGCGAGCAAGGGACGCGTAACGGTGTGTCACAATCCAACGGTTTGGCACATACGGACATCGAAATATTCGCACCAGCCCGAGGGGCCGGAAGTGTTTATCCTATTGCCTACTGACAAAAGTTTACAGTTTGTGAATATTTCTACATAAATAGTACAATTTCCACATAGTACAGTGCAATGTGATGTCCGAAATGGCTGACAAAATTAGGTAATAACACGAAATATATGCAAGGCAATAGAAGGTATATATATAGCTTGGAAATTGTGATCGTTGCTCGCTCGCTCCGCTCGCTCGTAAAAATTTAGTCCAACCTCACTACCGATCCGACGCGTTCCCAAATTCGAAATAAGTCGCCTAGATATCGTCTAACGAACGCAAGAGGGAATGGTTTTGGGTGAGGCTACATTTTTCGAGCGAGCACGGCGAACAAGGGACGCGTAAAGGTGTGTCACAATCCAACGGTTTGGCACATACGGACATTGAAATATGCACACCAGCCCGAGGAGCCGAAAGTCTTTATCCTATTGCCTACTGACAAATGTTTACAGTTTATGAATAGTTTTACATAAATAGTACTATTTCCACATAGTACAGTGCAATGTGATGTCCGAAATGGATGACAAAATTAGGTTATAACACGTAATATATGCAAGGCAATATAAGGTATATGTATAGCTTGGAAATTGTGAACGTTGCTCGCTCGATCCGCTCGCTCGTAGAAATTTAGTCCAACCTCACTACCGATCCGACGCATTCCCAAATTTGAAATTAGTCGCCTCCATATCGTATAACGAACGCAAGAGGGAATGGTTTTAGGTGAGGCTACATTTTTCGATCGAGCACGGCGAGCAAGGGACGCGTAAAGGTATGTCACAATCCAACGGTTTGGCACATGGGGACATTGAAATATTCGCACCAGCCCGAGGGGCCGGAAGTGTTTATCCTATTGCCTACTGACAAAAGTTTACAGTTTGTGAACATTTCTACATAAATAGTACAATTTCCACATAGTACAGTGCAATGTGATGTCCGAAATGGCTGACAAAATTAGGTAATAACACGAAATATATGCAAGGCAATATAAGGTATATGTATAGCTTGGAAATTGTGACCGTTGCTCGCTCGCTCCGCTCGCTCGTAGAAATTTAGTCTAACCTCACTACCGATCCGACGCGTTCCCAAATTCGAAATAAGTCGCTTCCATATCGTATAACGAATGCAAGAGGGAATGGTTTTAGGTTAGGCTATAGTTTTCGAGCGAGCGCAGCGAGCGAGGGACGCGTAAAGGTGTGTCACAAACCAACGGTTTGGCACATACGGACATTGAAATGTTCACACCAGCCCGAGGAGCCGGAAGTCTTTATCCTATTGCCTACTGACAAATGTTTACAGTTTATGAATAGTTTTACATAAATAGTACTATTTCCACATAGTACAGTGCAATGTGATGTCCGAAATGGCTGACAAAATTAGGTAATAACACGAAATATATGCAAGGCAATGGAAGGTATATATATAGCTTGGAAATTGTGATCGTTGATCGCTCGCTCCGCTCGCTCGTAAAAATTTAGTCCAACCTCACTACCGATCCGACGCGTTCCCAAATTCGAAATAAGTCGCCTAGATATCGTCTAACGAACGCAAGAGGGAATGGTTTTGGGTGAGGCTACATTTTTCGAGCGAGCACGGCGAACAAGGGACGCGTAACGGTGTGTCACAATCTAACGGTTTGGCACATACGGACATTGAAATATGCACACCAGCCCGAGGAGCCGAAAGTCTTTATCCTATTGCCTACTGACAAATGTTTACAGTTTATGAATAGTTTTACATAAATAGTACTATTTCCACATAGTACAGTGCAATGTGATGTCCGAAATGGATGACAAAATTAGGTTATAACACGTAATATATGCAAGGCAATATAAGGTATATGTATAGCTTGGAAATTGTGAACGTTGCTCGCTCGCTCCTCTCGCTCGTAGAAATTTAGTCCAACCTCACTACCGATCCGACGCGTTCCCAAATTTGAAATAGGTTGCCTCCATACCGTATAACGAACGCAAGAGGGAATGGTTTTAGGTTAGGCTATAGTTTTCGAGCGAGCGCAGCGAGCGAGAGACGCATAAAGGTGTGTCACAAACCAACGGTTTGGCACATACGGACATTGAAATATACGCACCAGCCCGAGGAGCCAGAGGTCTTTATCCTATTGCCTACTGACAAAAGTTTACAGTTTGTGAATATTTCTACATAAATAGTACAATTTCCACATAGTACAGTGCAATGTGATGTCCGAAATGGCTGACAAAATTAGGTAATAACACGAAATATATGCAAGGCAATAGAAGGTATATATATAGCTTGGAAATTGTGATCGTTGCTCGCTCGCTCCGCTCGCTCGTAAAAATTTAGTCCAACCTCACTACCGATCCAACGCGTTCCCAAATTCGAAATAAGTCGCCTCCATATCGTATAACGAATGCAAGAGGGAATGGTTTTAGGTGAGGCTACATTTTTCGAGCGAGCACGGCGAGCAAGGGACGCGTAACGGTGTGTCACAATCCAACGGTTTGGCACATACGGACATTGAAATGTTCGCACCAGCCCGAGGAGCCGGAGGTCTTCATCCTATTGCCTACTGACAAATCTTTACAGTTTATGAATAGTTTTACATAAATAGTACTATTTCCACATAGTACAGTGCAATGTGATGTCCGAAATGGATGACAAAATTAGGTAATAACGCGTAATATATGCAAGGCAATATAAGGTATATGTATAGCTTGGAAATTGTGAACGTTGCTCGCTCGCTCCGCTCGCTCGTAGAAATTTAGTCCAACCTCACTACCGATCCGACGCATTCCCAAATTTGAAATTAGTCGCCTCCATATCGTATAACGAACGCAAGAGGGAATGGTTTTAGGTGAGGCTACATTTTTCGATCGAGCACGGCGAGCAAGGGACGCGTAAAGGTGTGTCACAATCCAACGGTTTGGCACATGGGGACATTGAAATATTCACTCCAGCCCGAGGGGCCGGAAGTGTTTATCCTATTGCCTACTGATAAAAGTTTACAGTTTGTGAATATTTCTACATAAATACGACAATTTCCACATAATACAGTGCAATGTGATGTCCGAAATGGCTGACAAAATTAGGTAATAACACGAAATATATGCAAGGCAATATAAGGTATATGTATAGCTTGGAAATTGTGATCGTTGCTCGCTCGCTCCGCTCGCTCGTAAAAATTTAGTCCAACCTCACTACCGATCCAACGCGTTCCCAAATTCGAAATAAGTCGCCTCCATATCGTATAACGAATGCAAGAGGGAATGGTTTTAGGTGAGGCTACATTTTTCGAGCGAGCACGGCGAGCACGGGACGCGTAACGGTGTGTCACAATCCAACGGTTTGGCACATACGGACATTGAAATATTCGCACCAGCCCGAGGGGCCGGAAGTGTTTATCCTATTGCCTACTGACAAAAGTTTACAGTTTGTGAATATTTCTACATAAATAGTACAATTTCCACATAGTACAGTGCAATGTGATGTCCGAAATGGCTGACAAAATTAGGTAATAACACGAAATATATGCAAGGCAATAGAAGGTATATATATAGCTTGGAAATTGTGATCGTTGCTCGCTCGCTCCGCTCGCTCGTAAAAATTTAGTCCAACCTCACTACCGATCCGACGCGTTCCCAAATTCGAAATAAGTCGCCTAGATATCGTCTAACGAACGCAAGAGGGAATGGTTTTGGGTGAGGCTACATTTTTCGAGCGAGCACGGCGAACAAGGGACGCGTAAAGGTGTGTCACAATCTAACGGTTTGGCACATACGGACATTGAAATATGCACACCAGCCCGAGGAGCCGAAAGTCTTTATCCTATTGCCTACTGACAAATGTTTACAGTTTATGAATAGTTTTACATAAATAGTACTATTTCCACATAGTACAGTGCAATGTGATGTCCGAAATGGATGACAAAATTAGGTTATAACACGTAATATATGCAAGGCAATATAAGGTATATGTATAGCTTGGAAATTGTGAACGTTGCTCGCTCGATCCGCTCGCTCGTAGAAATTTAGTCCAACCTCACTACCGATCCGACGCATTCCCAAATTTGAAATTAGTCGCCTCCATATCGTATAACGAACGCAAGAGGGAATGTTTTTAGGTGAGGCTACATTTTTCGATCGAGCACGGCGAGCAAGGGACGCGTAAAGGTGTGTCACAATCCAACGGTTTGGCACATGGGGACATTGAAATATTCGCACCAGCCCGAGGGGCCGGAAGTGTTTATCCTATTGCCTACTGACAAAAGTTTACAGTTTGTGAATATTTCTACATAAATAGTACAATTTCCACATAGTACAGTGCAATGTGATGTCCGAAATGGCTGACAAAATTAGGTAATAACACGAAATATATGCAAGGCAATATAAGGTATACTTATAGCTTGGAAATTGTGACCGTTGCTCGCTCGCTCCGCTCGCTCGTAGAAATATAGTCCAACCTCAGTACAGATCCGACGCGTTCCCAAATTCGAAATAAGTCGCCTCCATATAGTATAACGAATGCAAGAGGGAATGGTTTTAGGTTAGGCTAGAGTTTTCGAGCGAGCGCAGCGAGCGAGGGACGCGTATAGGTGTGTCACAAACCAACGGTTTGGCACATACGGACATTGAAATATTCACGCCAGCCCGAGGAGCCGGAAGTCTTTACCTTATTGCCTACTGACAAATGTTTACAGTTTATGAATAGTTTTACATAAATAGTACTATTTCCACATAGTACAGTGCAATGTGATGTCCGAAATGGCTGACAAAATTAGGTAATAACACGAAATATATGCAAGGCAATATAAGGTATATGTATAGCTTGGAAATTGTGACCGTTGCTCGCTCGCTCCGCTCGCTCGTAGAAATTTAGTCCAACCTCACTACCGATCCGACGCGTTCCCAAATTCGAAATACGTCGCTTCCATATCGTATAACGAATGCAAGAGGGAATGGTTTTAGGTTAGGCTATAGTTTTCGAGCGAGCGCAGCGAGCGAGGGACGCGTAAAGGTGTGTCACAAACCAACGGTTTGGCACATACGGACATTGAAATGTTCACACCAGCCCGAGGAGCCGGAAGTCTTTATCCTATTGCCTACTGACAAATGTTTACAGTTTATGAATAGTTTTACATAAATAGTACTATTTCCACATAGTACAGTGCAATGTGATGTCCGAAATGGCTGACAAAATTAGGTAATAACACGAAATATATGCAAGGCAATATAAGGTATATGTATAGCTTGGAAATTGTGACCGTTGCTCGCTCGCTCCGCTCGCTCGTAGAAATTTAGTCCAACCTCACTACCGATCCGACGCGTTCCCAAATTCGAAATAAGTCGCTTGCATATCGTATAACGAATGCAAGAGGGAATGGTTTTAGGTTAGGCTATAGTTTTCGAGCGAGCGCAGCGAGCGAGGGACGCGTAAAGGTGTGTCACAAACCAACGGTTTGGCACATACGGACATTGAAATGTTCACACCAGCCCGAGGAGCCGGAAGTCTTTATCCTATTGCCTACTGACAAATGTTTACAGTTTATGAATAGTTTTACATAAATATTACTATTTCCACATAGTACAGTGCAATGAGATGTCCGAAATGGCTGACAATATGAGGTAATAACACGAAATATATGCAAGGCAATATAAGGTATATGTATAGCTTGGAAATTGTGACCGTTGCTCGCTCGCTCCGCTCGCTCGTAGAAATTTAGTCCAAACTCACTACCGATCCGACGCGTTCCCAAATTTGAAATAAGTTGCCTCCATATCGTATAACGAATGCAAGAGGGAATGGTTTTAGGTTAGGCTATAGTTTTCGAGCGAGCACGGCGAGCAAGGGACGCGTAACGGTGTGTCACAATCCAACGGTTTGGAACATACGGACATTGAAATATTCACGCCAGCCCGAGGAGCCGGAAGTCTTTATCTTATTGCCTACTGACAAATCTTTACAGTTTATGAATAGTTTTACATAAATAGTACTATTTCCACATAGTACAGTGCAATGTGATGTCCGAAATGGATGACAAAATTAGGTAATAACACGTAATATATGCAAGGCAATATAAGGTATATGTATAGCTTGGAAATTGTGAACGTTGCTCGCTCGCTCCGCTCGCTCGTAGAAATTTAGTCCAACCTCACTACCGATCCGACGCATTCCCAAATTTGAAATTAGTCGCCTCCATATCGTATAACGAACGCAAAAGGGAATGGTTTTAGGTGAGGCTACATTTTTCGATCGAGCACAGCGAGCAAGGGACGCGTAAAGGTGTGTCACAATCCAACGGTTTGGCACATGAGGACATTGAAATATTCGCACCAGCCCGAGGGGCCGGAAGTGTTTATCCTATTGCCTACTGACAAAAGTTTACAGTTTGTGAATATTTCTACATAAATAGTACAATTTCCACATAGTACAGTGCAATGTGATGTCCGAAATGGCTGACAAAATTAGGTAATAACACGAAATATATGCAAGGCAATATAAGGTATATGTATAGCTTGGAAATTGTGACCGTTGCTCGCTCGCTCCGCTCGCTCGTAGAAATTTAGTCCAACCTCACTACCGATCCGACGCGTTCCCAAATTCGAAATAAGTCGCTTCCATATCGTATAACGAATGCAAGAGGGAATGGTTTTAGGTTAGGCTATAGTTTTCGAGCGAGCGCAGCGAGCGAGGGACGCGTAAAGGTGTGTCACAAACCAACGGTTTGGCACATACGGACATTGAAATGTTCACACCAGCCCGAGGAGCCGGAGGTCTTTATCCTATTGCCTACTGACAAAAGTTTACAGTTTGTGAATATTTCTACATAAATAGTACAATTTCCACATAGTACAGTGCAATGTGATGTCCGAAATGGCTGACAAAATTAGGTAATAACACGAAATATATGCAAGGCAATAGAAGGTATATATATAGCTTGGAAATTGTGATCGTTGCTCGCTCGCTCCGCTCGCTCGTAAAAATTTAGTCCAACCTCACTACCGATCCAACGCGTTCCCAAATTCGAAATAAGTCGCCTCCATATCGTATAACGAATGCAAGAGGGAATGGTTTTAGGTGAGGCTACATTTTTCGAGCGAGCACGGCGAGCAAGGGACGCGTAACGGTGTGTCACAATCCAACGGTTTGGCACATACGGACATCGAAATATTCGCACCAGCCCGAGGGGCCGGAAGTGTTTATCCTATTGCCTACTGACAAAAGTTTACAGTTTGTGAATATTTCTACATAAATAGTACAATTTCCACATAGTACAGTGCAATGTGATGTCCGAAATGGCTGACAAAATTAGGTAATAACACGAAATATATGCAAGGCAATAGAAGGTATATATATAGCTTGGAAATTGTGATCGTTGCTCGCTCGCTCCGCTCGCTCGTAAAAATTTAGTCCAACCTCACTACCGATCCGACGCGTTCCCAAATTCGAAATAAGTCGCCTAGATATCGTCTAACGAACGCAAGAGGGAATGGTTTTGGGTGAGGCTACATTTTTCGAGCGAGCACGGCGAACAAGGGACGCGTAAAGGTGTGTCACAATCCAACGGTTTGGCACATACGGACATTGAAATATGCACACCAGCCCGAGGAGCCGAAAGTCTTTATCCTATTGCCTACTGACAAATGTTTACAGTTTATGAATAGTTTTACATAAATAGTACTATTTCCACATAGTACAGTGCAATGTGATGTCCGAAATGGATGACAAAATTAGGTTATAACACGTAATATATGCAAGGCAATATAAGGTATATGTATAGCTTGGAAATTGTGAACGTTGCTCGCTCGATCCGCTCGCTCGTAGAAATTTAGTCCAACCTCACTACCGATCCGACGCATTCCCAAATTTGAAATTAGTCGCCTCCATATCGTATAACGAACGCAAGAGGGAATGGTTTTAGGTGAGGCTACATTTTTCGATCGAGCACGGCGAGCAAGGGACGCGTAAAGGTATGTCACAATCCAACGGTTTGGCACATGGGGACATTGAAATATTCGCACCAGCCCGAGGGGCCGGAAGTGTTTATCCTATTGCCTACTGACAAAAGTTTACAGTTTGTGAACATTTCTACATAAATAGTACAATTTCCACATAGTACAGTGCAATGTGATGTCCGAAATGGCTGACAAAATTAGGTAATAACACGAAATATATGCAAGGCAATATAAGGTATATGTATAGCTTGGAAATTGTGACCGTTGCTCGCTCGCTCCGCTCGCTCGTAGAAATTTAGTCTAACCTCACTACCGATCCGACGCGTTCCCAAATTCGAAATAAGTCGCTTCCATATCGTATAACGAATGCAAGAGGGAATGGTTTTAGGTTAGGCTATAGTTTTCGAGCGAGCGCAGCGAGCGAGGGACGCGTAAAGGTGTGTCACAAACCAACGGTTTGGCACATACGGACATTGAAATGTTCACACCAGCCCGAGGAGCCGGAAGTCTTTATCCTATTGCCTACTGACAAATGTTTACAGTTTATGAATAGTTTTACATAAATAGTACTATTTCCACATAGTACAGTGCAATGTGATGTCCGAAATGGCTGACAAAATTAGGTAATAACACGAAATATATGCAAGGCAATGGAAGGTATATATATAGCTTGGAAATTGTGATCGTTGCTCGCTCGCTCCGCTCGCTCGTAAAAATTTAGTCCAACCTCACTACCGATCCGACGCGTTCCCAAATTCGAAATAAGTCGCCTAGATATCGTCTAACGAACGCAAGAGGGAATGGTTTTGGGTGAGGCTACATTTTTCGAGCGAGCACGGCGAACAAGGGACGCGTAACGGTGTGTCACAATCTAACGGTTTGGCACATACGGACATTGAAATATGCACACCAGCCCGAGGAGCCGAAAGTCTTTATCCTATTGCCTACTGACAAATGTTTACAGTTTATGAATAGTTTTACATAAATAGTACTATTTCCACATAGTACAGTGCAATGTGATGTCCGAAATGGATGACAAAATTAGGTTATAACACGTAATATATGCAAGGCAATATAAGGTATATGTATAGCCTGGAAATTGTGAACGTTGCTCGCTCGCTCCTCTCGCTCGTAGAAATTTAGTCCAACCTCACTACCGATCCGACGCGTTCCCAAATTTGAAATAGGTTGCCTCCATACCGTATAACGAACGCAAGAGGGAATGGTTTTAGGTTAGGCTATAGTTTTCGAGCGAGCGCAGCGAGCGAGAGACGCATAAAGGTGTGTCACAAACCAACGGTTTGGCACATACGGACATTGAAATATACGCACCAGCCCGAGGAGCCAGAGGTCTTTATCCTATTGCCTACTGACAAAAGTTTACAGTTTGTGAATATTTCTACATAAATAGTACAATTTCCACATAGTACAGTGCAATGTGATGTCCGAAATGGCTGACAAAATTAGGTAATAACACGAAATATATGCAAGGCAATAGAAGGTATATATATAGCTTGGAAATTGTGATCGTTGCTCGCTCGCTCCGCTCGCTCGTAAAAATTTAGTCCAACCTCACTACCGATCCAACGCGTTCCCAAATTCGAAATAAGTCGCCTCCATATCGTATAACGAATGCAAGAGGGAATGGTTTTAGGTGAGGCTACATTTTTCGAGCGAGCACGGCGAGCAAGGGACGCGTAACGGTGTGTCACAATCCAACGGTTTGGCACATACGGACATTGAAATGTTCGCACCAGCCCGAGGAGCCGGAGGTCTTCTTCCTATTGCCTACTGACAAATCTTTACAGTTTATGAATAGTTTTACATAAATAGTACTATTTCCACATAGTACAGTGCAATGTGATGTCCGAAATGGATGACAAAATTAGGTAATAACGCGTAATATATGCAAGGCAATATAAGGTATATGTATAGCTTGGAAATTGTGAACGTTGCTCGCTCGCTCCGCTCGCTCGTAGAAATTTAGTCCAACCGCACTACCGATCCGACGCATTCCCAAATTTGAAATTAGTCGCCTCCATATCGTATAACGAACGCAAGAGGGAATGGTTTTAGGTGAGGCTACATTTTTCGATCGAGCACGGCGAGCAAGGGACGCGTAAAGGTGTGTCACAATCCAACGGTTTGGCACATGGGGACATTGAAATATTCACTCCAGCCCGAGGGGCCGGAAGTGTTTATCCTATTGCCTACTGATAAAAGTTTACAGTTTGTGAATATTTCTACATAAATACGACAATTTCCACATAATACAGTGCAATGTGATGTCCGAAATGGCTGACAAAATTAGGTAATAACACGAAATATATGCAAGGCAATATAAGGTATATGTATAGCTTGGAAATTGTGACCGTTGCTCGCTCGCTCCGCTCGCTCGTAAAAATTTAGTCCAACCTCACTACCGATCCGACGCGTTCCCAAATTTGAAATAGGTTGCCTCCATACCGTATAACGAACGCAAGAGGGAATGGTTTTAGGTGAGGCTACATTTTTCGAGCGAGCACGGCGAGCAAGGGACGCGTAACGGTGTGTCGTAATCCAACGGTTTGGCACATACGGACATTGAAATGTTCGCACCAGCCCGAGGAGCCGGAGGTCTTCATCCTATTGCCTACTGACAAATCTTTACAGTTTATGAATAGTTTTACATAAATAGTACTATTTCCACATAGTAAAGTGCAATGTGATGTCCGAAATGGCTGACAAATTAGGTAATAACACGAAATATATGCAAGGCAATAGAAGGTATATATATAGCTTGGAAATTGTGATCGTTGCTCGCTCGCTCCGCTCGCTCGTAAAAATTTAGTCCAACCTCACTACGATCCGACGCGTTCCCAAATTCGAAATAAGTCGCCTCCATATCGTATAACGAATGCAAGAGGGAATGGTTTTAGGTTAGGCTATAGTTTTCGAGCGAGCACGGCGAGCAAGGGACGCGTAACGGTGTGTCACAATCCAACGGTTTGGAACATACGGACATTGAAATATTCACGCCAGCCCGAGGAGCCGGAAGTCTTTATCTTATTGCCTACTGACAAATGTTTACAGTTTGTGAATATTTCTACATAAGTAGTACAATTTCCACATAGTACAGTGCAGTGTGTCGTCCGAAATTGCTGACAAAATTAGGTAATAACACGAAATATATGCAAGGCAATATAAGGTATATGTATAGCTTGGAAATTGTGATCGTTGCTCGCTCGCTCCGTTCGCTCGTAAAAATTTAGTCCAACCTCACTACCGATCCGACGCGTTCCCAAATTCGAAATAAGTCGCCTAGATATCGTCTAACGAACGCAAGAGGAATGGATTTGGGTGAGGCTACATTTTTCGAGCGAGCACGGCGAACAAGGGACGCGTAAAGGTGTGTCACAATCCAACGGTTTGGCACATACGGACATTGAAATATGCACACCAGCCCGAGGAGCCGAAAGTCTTTATCCTATTGCCTACTGACAAATGTTTACAGTTTATGAATAGTTTTACATAAATAGAACTATTTCCACATAGTACAGTGCAAATGTGATGTCCGAAATGGATGACAAAATTAGGTTATAACACGTAATATATGCAAGGCAATATAAGGTATATGTATAGCTTGGAAATTGTGAACGTTGCTCGCTCGATCCGCTCGCTCGTAGAAATTTAGTCCAACCTCACTACCGATCCGACGCATTCCCAAATTTGAAATTAGTCGCCTCCATATCGTATAACGAACGCAAGAGGGAATGGTTTTAGGTGAGGCTACATTTTTCGATCGAGCACGGCGAGCAAGGGACGCGTAAAGGTGTGTCACAATCCAACGGTTTGGCACATGGGGACATTGAAATATTCGCACCAGCCCGAGGGGCCGGAAGTGTTTTATCCTATTGCCTACTGACAAAAGTTTACAGTTTGTGAATATTTCTACATAAATAGTACAATTTCCACATAGTACAGTGCAATGTGATGTCCGAAATGGCTGACAAAATTAGGTAATAACACGAAATATATGCAAGGCAATATAAGGTATATGTATAGCTTGGAAATTGTGACCGTTGCTCGCTCGCTCCGCTCGCTCGTAGAAATTTAGTCTAACCTCACTAACGATCCGACGCGTTCCCAATTCGAAATAAGTCGCTTCCATATCGTATAACGAATGCAAGAGGGAATGGTTTTAGGTTAGGCTATAGTTTTCGAGCGAGCGCAGCGAGCGAGGGGACGCGTAAAGGGTGTGTCACAAACCAACGGTTTGGCACATACGGACATTGAAATGTTCACACCAGCCCGAGGAGCCGGAAGTCTTTATCCTATTGCCTACTGACAAATGTTTACAGTTTATGAATAGTTTTACATAAATAGTACTATTTCCACATAGTACAGTGCAATGTGATGTCCGAAATGGCTGACAAAATTAGGTAATAACACGAAATATATGCAAGGCAATGGAAGGTATATATATAGCTTGGAAATTGTGATCGTTGCTCGCTCGCTCCGTTCGCTCGTAAAAATTTAGTCCAACCTCACTACCGATCCGACGCGTTCCCAAATTCGAAATAAGTCGCCTAGATATCGTCTAACGAACGCAAGAGGGAATGGTTTTGGGTGAGGCTACATTTTTCGAGCGAGCACGGCGAACAAGGGACGCGTAAAGGTGTGTCACAATCTAACGGTTTGGCACATACGGACATTGAAATATGCACACCAGCCCGAGGAGCCGAAAGTCTTTATCCTATTGCCTACTGACAAATGTTTACAGTTTATGAATAGTTTTACATAAATAGTACTATTTCCACATAGTACAGTGCAATGTGATGTCCGAAATGGATGACAAAATTAGGTTATAACACGTAATATATGCAAGGCAATATAAGGTATATGTATAGCTTGGAAATTGTGAACGTTGCTCGCTCGCTCCTCTCGCTCGTAGAAATTTAGTCCAACCTCACTACCGATCCGACGCGTTCCCAAATTTGAAATAGGTTGCCTCCATACCGTATAACGAACGCAAGAGGGAATGGTTTTAGGTTAGGCTATAGTTTTCGAGCGAGCGCAGCGAGCGAGAGACGCATAAAGGTGTGTCACAAACCAACGGTTTGGCACATACGGACATTGAAATATACGCACCAGCCCGAGGAGCCGGAGGTCTTCATCCTATTGCCTACTGACAAATCTTTACAGTTTATGAATAGTTTTACATAAATAGTACTATTTCCACATAGTACAGTGCAATGTGATGTCCGAAATGGATGACAAAATTAGGTAATAACGCGTAATATATGCAAGGCAATATAAGGTATATGTATAGCTTGGAAATTGTGAACGTTGCTCGCTCGCTCCGCTCGCTCGTAGAAATTTAGTCCAACCTCACTACCGATCCGACGCATTCCCAAATTTGAAATTAATCGCCTCCATATCGTATAACGAACGCAAGAGGGAATGGTTTTAGGTGAGGCTACATTTTTCGATCGAGCACGGCGAGCAAGGGACGCGTAAAGGTGTGTCACAATCCAACGGTTTGGCACATGGGGACATTGAAATATTCACTCCAGCCCGAGGGGCCGGAAGTGTTTATCCTATTGCCTACTGATAAAAGTTTACAGTTTGTGAATATTTCTACATAAATACGACAATTTCCACATAATACAGTGCAATGTGATGTCCGAAATGGCTGACAAAATTAGGTAATAACACGAAATATATGCAAGGCAATATAAGGTATATGTATAGCTTGGAAATTGTGACCGTTGCTCGCTCGCTCCGCTCGCTCGTAAAAATTTAGTCCAACCTCACTACCGATCCGACGCGTTCCCAAATTTGAAATAGGTTGCCTCCATACCGTATAACGAACGCAAGAGGGAATGGTTTTAGGTGAGGCTACATTTTTCGAGCGAGCACGGCGAGCAAGGGACGCGTAACGGTGTGTCGTAATCCAACGGTTTGGCACATACGGACATTGAAATGTTCGCACCAGCCCGAGGAGCCGGAGGTCTTCATCCTATTGCCTACTGACAAATCTTTACAGTTTATGAATAGTTTTACATAAATAGTACTATTTCCACATAGTACAGTGCAATGTGATGTCCGAAATGGATGACAAAATTAGGTAATAACACGTAATATATGCAAGGCAATATAAGGTATATGTATAGCCTGGAAATTGTGACCGTTGCTCGCTCGCTCCGCTCGCTCGTAGAAATATAGTCCAACCTCACTACCGATCCGACGCGTTCCCAAATTCGAAATAAGTCGCCTCCATATCGTATAACGAATGCAAGAGGGAATGGTTTTAGGTGAGGCTACATTTTTCGATCGAGCACGGCGAGCAAGGGACGCGTAAAGGTGTGTCACAATCCAACGGTTTGGCACATGGGGACATAGAAATATGCGCACCAGCCCGAGGAGCCGGAAGTGTTTATCCTATAGCCTACTGACAAAAGTTTACAGTTTATGTATAGTTTTACATAAACAGTACAATTTCCACATAGTACAGTGCAATGTGACGTCCGAAATGGCTGACAAAATTAGGTAATAACACGAAATATAAGCAAGGCAATATAAGGTATATGTATAGCTTGGAAATTGTGACCGTTGCTCGCTCGCTCCGCTCGCTCGTAGAAATTTACTCCAACCTCACTACCGATCCGACACGTTCCCAAATTCGAAATAAGTCGCCTCCATATCGTATAACGAACGCAAGAGGGAATGGTTTTGGGTGAGGCTACATTTTTCGAGCGAGCACGGCGAGCAAGGGACGCGTAAAGGTGTGTCTCAAACCAACGGTTTGGCATATACGGACATAGAAATATTCGCACCAGCCCGAGGAGCCGGAGGTCCTTATCCTATTGCCTACTGACCAAAGTTTACAGTTTATCAATTGTTTCACATAAATAGTACTATTTCCACATAGTACAGTGCAATGTGATGTCCGAAATGGCTGACAAAATTAGGTAATAGCACGAAATATATGCAAGGCAATATAAGGTATATGTATAGCTTGGAAATTGTGAACGTGGCTCGCTCGCTCCGCTCGCTCGTAGAAATTTAGTCCAACCTCACTACCGATCCGACGCGTTCCCAAATTCGAAATAAGTCGCTTCCATATCGTATAACGAATGCTAGAGGGAATGGTTTTAGGTGAGGCTATATTTTTCGAGCGAGCACGGCGAGCAAGGGACGCGTAACGGTGTGTCACAATCCAACGGTTTGGCACATACGGACATTGAAATGTTCGCACCAGCCCGAGGAGCCGGAGGTCTTCATCCTGTTGCCTACTGACAAAAGTTTACAGTTTATCAATAGTTTCACATAAATAGTACTATTTCCACATAGTACAGTGCAACGAGATGTCCGAAATGGCTGACAAAATTAGGTAATAACACGAAATATATGCAAGGCAATATAAGGTATATGTATAGCTTGGAAATTGTGACCGTTGCTCGCTCGTTCCGCTCGCTCGTAGAAATTTAGTCCAAGCTCACTATCGATCCGACGCGTTCCCAAATTCGAAATAAGTCGCCTAGATATCGTCTAACGAACGCAAGAGGGAATGGTTTTGGGTGAGGCTACATTTTTCGAGCGAGCACGTCGAGCAAGGGACGCGTAAAGGTGTGTCACAATCCAACGGTTTGGCACATACGGACATTGAAATATTCACAGCAGCCCGAGGAGCCGGAAGTGTTTATCCTATTGCCTACTGACAAATGTTTACAGTTTATGTATAGTTTTACATAAATAGTAATATTTCCACATAGTACAGTGCAACGAGATGTCCGAAATGGCTGACAAAATTAGGTAATAACACGAAATATGTGCAAGGCAATATAAGGTATATGTATAGCTTGGAAATTGTGACCGTTGCTCGCTCGTTCCGCTCGCTCGTAGAAATTTAGTCCATCCTCACTACCGATCCGACGCGTTCCCAAATTTGCAATAAGTCGCCTCCATATCGTATAACGAACGCAAGAGTGAATGGTTTTAGGTTAGGCTATAGTTTTCGAGCGAGCGCAGCGAGCGATTGACGTGAAAAGGAGTGTCACAAACCAACGGTTTGGCACATAGGGACATTGAAATATTCGCACCAGCCCGAGGAGCCGGAAGTGTTTATCGAATTGCCTAGTGACAAAAGTTTACAGTTTATGAACAGTTTCACATAAATAGCAACATTTCCACATAGTACAGTGCAATGTGATGTCAGAAATGTCTGACAAAATTAGGCAATAACACGAAATATGTGCAAGGCAATATAAGGTATATGTATAGCTTGGAAATTGTGACCGTTGCTCGCTCGCTCCGCTCGCTCGTAAAAATTTAGTCCAACCTCACTACCGATCCGACGCGTTCCCAAATTCGAAATAAGTCGCCTCCATATCGTATTACGAACGCAAGAGGGAATGGTTTTAGGTGAGGCTACATTTTTCGAGCGAGCACGGCGAGCAAGTGACGCGTAACGGTGTGTCACAATCCAACGGTTTGACACATACGGACATTGAAATGTTGGCACCAGCCTGAGGAGCCGGAAGTGTTTATCGAATTGCCTACTGACAAAAGTTTACAGTTTATGAACAGTTTCACATAAATAACAACATTTCCACATAGTACAGTGCAATGTGATGTCAGAAATGTCTGACAAAATTAGACAATAACACGAAATATATGCAAGGCAGTATAAGGTATATGTATAGCTTGGAAATTGTGACCGTAGCTCGCTCGCTCCGCTCGCTCGTAAAAATCTAGTCCAACCTCACAACCGATCCGACACGTTCCCAAATTTGAAATAAGTCGCCAACATATCGTATAAGGAACGCAAGTGGGAATGGTTTAGATTAGGCTATAGTTTTCGAGCGAGCGCGGCGAGCGAGGGTCGCGTAAAGGTGTGTCACAAACCAACGGTTTGGCACATGGGGACATTGAAACATTCGCAGCAGCCTGAGGAGCCGGAAGTGTTTATCGAGTAGCCTACTGACAAAAGTTTACAGTTTATCAATAGTTTCACATAAATGGTAATATTTCCACACTGTACAGTGTAACATGATGTCCGTAATCGCTTACAAAATTAGGTAATAACAGGAAATATATGCAAGGCAGTAGAAGGTATAAGTGTGGCTTGGAAATTGTGATCGTTGCTCGCTCGCTCCGCTCGCTCATAAAAATCTAGCCCAACCTCACAACCGATCGTACACGTTCCCAAATTTCAAATAAGTCGCCACCATATCGAATGACGAACGCAAGCGGGATTGGTTTTAGGTTAGGCTATAGTTTTCGAGCGAGCGGAGCGAGCCAGGGTCTCGTAAAGGTGTGTCACAAACCAACGGTTTGGCACATAGGGACATTGAAATATTCGCACCAGTCCGAGGAGCCGGAAGTGTTTATCGAATTGCCTACTGACAAAAGTTTACAGTTTATCAATAGTTTCACATAATAGTAATATTTCCACACTGTACAGTGCAACATGAGGTCCGTAATCGCTCACAAAATTAGGTAATAACAGGAAATATATGCAAAGCAATAGAAGGTGAAAGTGTAGCTTGGAAATTGTGATCGTTGCTCGCTCGCTCCGCTCGCTCGTAAAAATCTAGCCCAACCTCACAACCGATCCGACACATTCCCAAATTTGAAATAAGTCGCCAACATATCGTATAGCGAACGCAAGAGGGAATGGGTTAGATTAGTCTATAGTTTTCGAGCGAGCGGGGCGAGCGAGGGTCGCGTAAAGGTGTGTCACAAATCAACGGTTTGGCATATGGGGTCATTGAAATATACGCACCAGCCCGAGGAGACGGAAGTGTTTAAAGAATTGCCTAGTAACAAAAGTTTACAGTTTATGAACAGTTTCACATAAATAGCAACATTTCCACATATTACAGTGCAATGTGATGTCAGAAATGTCTGACAAAATTAGACAATAACACGAAATATATGCAAGGCAATATAAGGTATATGTATAGCTTGGAAATTATGATCGTTGCTCGCTCGCTCGTAAAAATCTAGTCCAACCTCACAACCGATCGGACACGTTCCCAAATGTGAAATAAGTCGCCTCCATATCGAATGACGAACGCAAGCGGGATTGGTTTTAGGTTAGGCTATAGTTTTCGAGCGAGCGCAGCGAGCGATTGACGTGAAAAGGTGTGTCACAAACCAACGGTTTGGCACATAGGGACATTGAAATATTCGCACCAGCCCGAGGAGCCGGAAGTGTTTATCTTATTGCCTACTGACAAAAGTTTACAGTATATCAGTAGTTTCACATAATAGTAATATTTCCACATAGTACAGTGCAAAGTGATGTCCGAAATGGCTGACAAAATTAGGTAATAACACGAAATATATGCAAGGCAATATAAGGTATATGTATAGCTTGGAAATTGTGATCGTTGCTCGCTCGCTCCGCTCGCTCGTAAAAATTTAGTCCAACCTCACTACCGATCCGACGCGTTCCCAAATTCGAAATAAGTCGCCTCCATATCGTATTACGAACGCAAGAGGGAATGGTTTTAGGTGAGGCTACATTTTTCGAGCGAGCACGGCGAGCAAGGGACGCGTAACGGTGTGTCACAATCCAACGGTTTGGCACATACGGACATTGAAATGTTGGCACCAGCCTGAGGAGCCGGAAGTGTTTATCGAATTGCCTACTGACAAAAGTTTACAGTATATCAGTAGTTTCACATAATAGTAATATTTCCACATAGTACAGTGCAAAGTGATGTCCGAAATGGCTGACAAAATTAGGTAATAACACGAAATATATGCAAGGCAATATAAGGTATATGTATAGCTTGGAAATTGTGATCGTTGCTCGCTCGCTCCGCTCGCTCGTAAAAATTTAGTCCAACCTCACTATCGATCCGACGCGTTCCCAAATTCGAAACAAGTCGCCTAGATATCGTCTAACGAACGCAAGAGGGAATGGTTTTGGGTGAGGCTATAGTTTTCGAGCGAGCGCGGCGAGCGAGGGCCGCGTAAAGGTGTGTCACAATCCAACGGTTTGGCACATACGGACATTGAAATGTTCGCACCAGCCCGAGGAGCCGGAAGTGTTTATCGAATAGCGTACTGACAAAAGTTTACAGTTTATCAATAGTTTCACATAAATAGTAATATATCCACACTGTACAGTGTAACATGATGTCCGTAATCGCATACAATATTAGGTTATAACAGGAAATATATGTAAGGCAGTAGAAGGTATAAGTGTGGCTTGGAAATTGTGACCGTTGCTCGATCGCTCTGCTCGCTCGTAAAAATATAGCCCAACCTCACAACCGATCCGACACATTCCCAAATTTGAAATAAGTCGCCAACATATCGCATAACGACCGCAAGAGGGAATGGTTTAGATTAGGCTATAGTTTTCGAGCGAGCGCGGCGAGCGAGGGTCGCGTAAAGGTGTGTCACAAACCAACGGTTTGGCACATGGGGACATAGAAATATTCGCACCAGCCTGAGGAGCCGGAAGTGTTTATCGAATTGCCTACTGACAAAAGTTTACAGTTTATCAATAGTTTCACATAATAGTAATATTTCCATACTGTACAGTGCAACATGAGGTCCGTAATCGCTCACAAAGTTAGGTAATAACAGGAAATATTTGCAAAGCAACAGAAGGTATAAGTGTAGCTTGGAAATTGTGATCGTTGCTCGCACGCTCCGCTCGCTCGTAAAAATCTAGCCCAACCTCACAACCAATCGGACACGTTCCCAAATGTGAAATAAGTCGCCTCCATATCGAATGACGAACGCAAGCGGGATTGGTTTTAGGTTAGGCTATAGTTTTCGAGCGAGCGCAGCGAGCGATTGACGTGAAAAGGAGTGTCACAAACCAACGGTTTGGCACATAGGGATATTGAAATATTCGAACCAGCCCGAGGAGCCGGAAGTGTTTAAAGAATTGCCTAGTGGCAAAAGTTTACAGTTTATGAAAAGTTTCACATAAATAGGAACATTTCCACACAGTTCAGTGCAATGTGATGTCAGAAATGTGTGACAAAATTATACAATAACACGAAATATATGCAAGGCAATATAAGGTATATGTATAGCTTGGAAATTGTGATCGTTGCTCGCTCGCTCGTAAAAATCTAGTCCAACCTCACAACCGATCCGACACGTTCCCAAATTTGAAATAAGTCGCCAACATATCGTATAAGGAACGCAAGTGGGAATGGTTTAGATTAGGCTATAGTTTTCGAGCGAGCGCGGCGAGCGAGGGTCGCGTAAAGGTGTGTCACAAACCAACGGTTTGGCACATGGGTACATTGAAATATTCGCACCAGCCAGAGGAGCCGGAAGTGTTTATCGAATAGCCTACTGACAAAAGTTTACAGTTTATCAATAGTTTCACATAAATGGTAATATTTCCACACTGTACAGTGTAACATGATGTCCGTAATCCCTTACAAAATTAGGTAATAACAGGAAATATATGCAAAGCAATAGAAGGGGTATGTGTAGCTTGGAAATTGTGATCGTTGCTCGCTCGCTCCGCTCGCTCGTAAAAATCTAGCCCAACCTCACAACCGATCCGACACATTCCCAAATTTGAAATAAGTCGCCAACATATCGTATAGCGAACGCAAGACGGAATGGTTTAGATTAGTCTATAGTTTTCGAGCGAGCGGGGCGAGCGAGGGTCGCGTAAAGGTGTGTCACAAACCAACGGTTTGCCACATGGGGTCACTGAAATATTCGCACCAGCCCGAGGAGACGGAAGTGTTTAAAGAATTGCCTAGTGACAAAAGTTTACAGTTTATGAACAGTTTCACATAAATAGCAACATTTCCACATAGTACAGTGCAATGTGATGTCAGAAATGTCTGACAAAATTAGACAATAACACGAAATATATGCAAGGCAATATAAGGTATATGTATAGCTTGGAAATTGTGATCGTTGCTCGCTCGCTCCGATCGCTCGTAAAAATTTAGTCCAACCTCACTACCGATCCGACGCGTTCCCAAATTCGAAATAAGTCGCCTCCATATCGTATTACGAACGCAAGAGGGAATGGTTTTACGTGAGGCTACATTTTTCGAGCGAGCACGGCGAGCAAGGGACGCGTAACGGTGTGTCACAATCCAACGGTTTGGCACATACGGACATTGAAATGTTGGCACCAGCCCGAGGAGCCGGAGGTCTTCATCCTATTGCCTACTGACAAAAGTTTACAGTTTATCAATAGTTTCACATAAATAGTACTATTTCCACATAGTACAGTGCAAAGTGATGTCCGAAAAGGCTGACAAAATTAGGTAAGAACACGAAATATATGCAAGGCAATATAAGGTATATGTATAGCTTGGAAATTGTGACCGTTGCTCGCTCGCTCCGCCCGCTCGTAGAAATTTAGTCCAACCTCACTATCGATCCGACGCGTTCCCAAATTCGAAACAAGTCGCCTAGATATCGTCTAACGAACGCAAGAGGGAATGGTTTTGGGTGAGGCTATAGTTTTCGAGCGAGCGCGGCGAGCGAGGGCCGCGTAAAGGTGTGTCACAATCCAACGGTTTGGCACATACGGACATTGAAATGTTCGCACCAGCCCGAGGAGCCGGAAGTGTTTATCGAATAGCGTACTGACAAAAGTTTACAGTTTATCAATAGTTTCACATAAATAGTAATATATCCACACTGTACAGTGTAACATGATGTCCGTAATCGCATACAATATTAGGTTATAACAGGAAATATATGTAAGGCAGTAGAAGGTATAAGTGTGGCTTGGAAATTGTGACCGTTGCTCGATCGCTCTGCTCGCTCGTAAAAATATAGCCCAACCTCACAACCGATCCGACACATTCCCAAATTTGAAATAAGTCGCCAACATATCGCATAACGACCGCAAGAGGGAATGGTTTAGATTAGGCTATAGTTTTCGAGCGAGCGCGGCGAGCGAGGGTCGCGTAAAGGTGTGTCACAAACCAACGGTTTGGCACATGGGGACATAGAAATATTCGCACCAGCCTGAGGAGCCGGAAGTGTTTATCGAATTGCCTACTGACAAAAGTTTACAGTTTATCAATAGTTTCACATAATAGTAATATTTCCATACTGTACAGTGCAACATGAGGTCCGTAATCGCTCACAAAGTTAGGTAATAACAGGAAATATTTGCAAAGCAACAGAAGGTATAAGTGTAGCTTGGAAATTGTGATCGTTGCTCGCACGCTCCGCTCGCTCGTAAAAATCTAGCCCAACCTCACAACCAATCGGACACGTTCTCAAATGTGAAATAAGTCGCCTCCATATCGAATGACGAACGCAAGCGGGATTGGTTTTAGGTTAGGCTATAGTTTTCGAGCGAGCGCAGCGAGCGATTGACGTGAAAAGGAGTGTCACAAACCAACGGTTTGGCACATAGGGATATTGAAATATTCGAACCAGCCCGAGGAGCCGGAAGTGTTTAAAGAATTGCCTAGTGGCAAAAGTTTACAGTTTATGAAAAGTTTCACATAAATAGGAACATTTCCACACAGTTCAGTGCAATGTGATGTCAGAAATGTGTGACAAAATTATACAATAACACGAAATATATGCAAGGCAATATAAGGTATATGTATAGCTTGGAAATTGTGATCGTTGCTCGCTCGCTCGTAAAAATCTAGTCCAACCTCACAACCGATCCGACACGTTCCCAAATTTGAAATAAGTCGCCAACATATCGTATAAGGAACGCAAGTGGGAATGGTTTAGATTAGGCTATAGTTTTCGAGCGAGCGCGGCGAGCGAGGGTCGCGTAAAGGTGTGTCACAAACCAACGGTTTGGCACATGGGTACATTGAAATATTCGCACCAGCCAGAGGAGCCGGAAGTGTTTATCGAATAGCCTACTGACAAAAGTTTACAGTTTATCAATAGTTTCACATAAATAGTACTATTTCCACATAGTAATGTGCAATGAGATGTCAGTAATGGCTGACAAAATTAGGTAATAACACGAAATATATGCAAGGCAATAGAAGGTATATATATAGCTTGGAAATTGTGATCGTTGCTCGCTCGCTCCGCTCGCTCGTAAAAATTTGGTCCAACCTCACTACCGATCCGACGCGTTCCCAAATTCGAAATAAGTCGCCTCCATATCGTATTACGAACGCAAGAGGGAATGGTTTTACGTGAGGCTACATTTTTCGAGCGAGCACGGCGAGCAAGGGACGCGTAACGGTGTGTCACAATCCAACGGTTTGGCACATACGGACATTGAAATGTTGGCACCAGCCCGAGGAGCCGGAGGTCTTCATCCTATTGCCTACTGACAAAAGTTTACAGTTTATCAATAGTTTCACA
Organism: Bombus affinis; assembly: GCF_024516045.1. Classification (NCBI taxonomy): domain Eukaryota; kingdom Metazoa; phylum Arthropoda; class Insecta; order Hymenoptera; family Apidae; genus Bombus; species Bombus affinis. The sequence goes on along the minus strand of NW_026108938.1, from coordinate 93,688 downwards.
TAAATAGTACTATTTCCACATAGTACAGTGCAAAGTGATGTCCGAAAAGGCTGACAAAATTAGGTAAGAACACGAAATATATGCAAGGCAATATAAGGTATATGTATAGCTTGGAAATTGTGACCGTTGCTCGCTCGCTCCGCCCGCTCGTAGAAATTTAGTCCAACCTCACTATCGATCCGACGCGTTCCCAAATTCGAAATGAGTCGCCTAGATATCGTCTAACTAACGCAAGAGGGAATGGTTTTGGGTGAGGCTACATTTTTCGAGCGAGCACGGCGAACAAGGGACGCGTAAAGGTGTGTCACAATCCAACGGTTTGGCACATAAGGACATTGAAATGTTCGCACCAGCCCGAGGAGGCGGAGGTCTTTATCCTATTGCCTACTGACAAAAGATTACAGTTTATCACTAATTTCACATAAATAGTACTATTTCGACACTGTACAGTGCAACATGAGGTCCGTAATCGCTCACAAAATTAGGTAATAACAGGAAATATATGCAAAGCAATAGAAGGGGTAAGTGTAGCTTTGAAATTGTGATCATTGCTCGCTCGCTCCGCTCGCTCGTAAAAATCTAGCCCAACCTCACAACCAATCGGACACGTTCCCAAATGTGAAATAAGTCGCCTCCATATCGAATGACGAACGCAAGCGGGATTGGTTTAGGTTAGGCTATAGTTTTCGAGCGAGCGCAGCGAGCCATTGACGTGAAAAGGAGTGTCACAAACCAACGGTTCGGCACATAGGGACATTGAAATATTCGCACCAGCCCGAGGAGCCAGAAGTGTTTAAAGAATTGCCTAGTGACAAAAGTTTACAGTTTATGAACAGTTTCACATAAATAGCAACATTTCCACATAGTACAGTGCAATGTGATGTCAGAAATGTCTGACAAAATTAGACAATAACACGAAATATATGCAAGGCAATATAAGGTATATGTATAGCTTGGAAATTGTGATCGTTGCTCGCTCGCTCGTAAAAATCTAGTCCAACCTCACAACCGATCCGACACGTTCCCAAATTTGAAATAAATCGCCTCCATATCGAATGACGAACGCAAGCGGGATTGGTTTTAGGTTAGGCTATAGTTTTCGAGCGAGCGCGGCGAGCGAGGGCCGCGTAAAGGTGTGTCACAAACCAACGGTTTGGCACATGGGGACATTGAAATATTCGCACCAGCCCGAGGAGCCGGAAGTGTTTATCGAATTGCCTACTGACAAAAGTTTACAGTTTATCAATAGTTTCACATAATAGTAATATTTCCACACTGTACAGTGCAACATGAGGTCCGTAATCGCTCACGAAATTAGGTAATAACAGGAAATATATGCAAAGCAATAGAAGGTATAAGTGTAGCTTGGAAATTCTGATCGTTGCTCGCTCGCTCCGCTCGCACGTAAAAATCTAGTCCAACCTCACAACCGATCCGACACATTCCCAAATTTGAAATAAGTCGCCAACATATCGTATAGCGAACGCAAGAGGGAATGGTTTAGATTAGTCTATAGTTTTCGAGCGAGCGGGGCGAGCGAGGGTCGCGTAAAGGTGTGTCACAAACCAACGGTTTTGCACATGGGGTCATTGAAGTATTCGCACCAGCCTGAAGAGCCGGAAGTGTTTATCGAATTGCCTCCTGACAAAAGTTTACAGTTTATCAGTAGTTTCACATAATAGTAATATTTCCACACTGTACAGTGCAACATGAGGTCCGTAATCGCTCACGAAATTAGGTAATAACAGGAAATATATGCAAGGCTGTAGAAGGTATACGTGTGGCTTGGAAATTGTGACCGTTGCTCGCTCGCTCCGCTCGCTCGTAAAAATCTAGCCCAACCTCACAACCAATCGGACACGTTCCCAAATGTGAAATAAGTCGCCTCCATATCGAATGACGAACGCAAGCGGGATTGGTTTAGGTTAGGCTATAGTTTTCGAGCGAGCGCAGCGAGCGATTGACGTGAAAAGGAGTGTCACAAACCAACGGTTTGGCACATAGGGATATTGAAATATTCGCACCAGCCCGAGGAGCCGGAAGTGTTTAAAGAATTGCCTAGTGACAAAAGTTTACAGTTTATGAACAGTTTCACATAAATAGGAACATTTCCACACAGTACAGTGCAATGAGATGTCAGAAATGTCTGACAAAATTAGACAATAACACGAAATATATGCAAGGCAATATAAGGTATATGTATAGCTTGGAAATTGTGATTGTTGCTCGCTCGCTCGTAAAAATCTAGTCCAACCTCACAACCGATCCGACACGTTCCCAAATTTGAAATAAGTCGCCAACATATCGTATAAGGAACGCAAGTGGGAATGGTTTAGATTAGGCTATAGTTTTCGAGCGAGCGCGGCGAGCGAGGGTCGCGTAAAGGTGTGTCACAAACCAACGGTTTGGCACATGGGGACATTGAAATATTCGCACCAGCCAGAGGAGCCAGAAGTGTTTATCGAATAGCCTACTGACAAAACTTTACAGTTTATCAATAGTTTCACATAAATGGTAATATTTCCACACTGTACAGTGTAACATGATGTCCGTCATCGCTTACAAAATTAGGTAATAACAGGAAACATATGGAAGGCAGTAGAAGGTATAAGTGTGGCTTGGAAATTGTGATCGTTGCTCGCTCGCTCCGCTCGCTCGTAAAAATCTAGCCCAACCTCACAACCCATCGGACACCTTCCCATATTTCAAATAAGTCGCCACCATATCGTATTACGAACGCAAGAGGGAATGGTTTTAGGTGAGGCTACATTTTTCGAGCGAGCACGGCGAGCAAGGGACGCGTAACGGTGTGTCACAATCCAACGGTTTGGCACATACAGACATTGAAATGTTGGCACCAGCCCGAGGAGCCGGAGGTCTTCATCCTATTGCCTACTGACAAAAGTTTACAGTTTATCAATAGATTCACATAAATAGTACTATTTCCACATAGTACAGTGCAAAGTGATGTCCGAAAAGGCTGACACAATTAGGTAATAACACGAAATATATGCAAGGCAATATAAGGTATATGTATAGCTTGGAAATTGTGACCGTTGCTCGCTCGCTCCGCCCGCTCGTAGAAATTTAGTCCAACCTCACTATCGATTCGACGCGTTCCCAAATTCGAAATGAGTCGCCTAGATATCGTCTAACTAACGCAAGAGGGAATGGTTTTGGGTGAGGCTACATTTTTCGAGCGAGCACGGCGAACAAGGGACGCGTAAAGGTGTGTCACAATCCAACGGTTTGGCACATAAGGACATTGAAATGTTCGCACCAGCCCGAGGAGGCGGAGGTCTTTATCCTATTGCCTACTGACAAAAGAATACAGTTTATCACTAATTTCACATAAATAGTACTATTTCGACACTGTACAGTGCAACATGAGGTCCGTAATCGCTCACAAAATTAGGTAATAACAGGAAATATATGCAAAGCAATAGAAGGGGTAAGTGTAGCTTTGAAATTGTGATCGTTGCTCGCTCGCTCCGCTCGCTCGTAAAAATCTAGCCCAACCGCACAACCGATCGGATACGTTCCCAAATGTGAAATAAGACGCCTCCATATCGAATGTCGAACGCAAGCGGGATTGGTTTTAGGTTAGGCTATAGTTTTCGAGCGAGCGCAGCGAGCCATTGACGTGAAAAGGAGTGTCACAAACCAACGGTTCGGCACATAGGGACATTGAAATATTCGCACCAGCCCGAGGAGCCGGAAGTGTTTAAAGAATTGCCTAGTGACAAAAGTTTACAGTTTATGAACAGTTTCACATAAATAGCAACATTTCCACATAGTACAGTGCAATGTGATGTCAGAAATGTCTGACAAAATTAGACAATAACACGAAATATATGCAAGGCAATATAAGGTATATGTATAGCTTGGAAATTGTGATCGTTGCTCGCTCGCTCGTAAAAATCTAGTCCAACCTCACAACCGATCCGACATGTTCCCAAATTTGAAATAAATCGCCTCCATATCGAATGACGAACGCAAGCGGGATTGGTTTTAGGTTAGGCTATAGTTTTCGAGCGAGCGCGGCGAGCGAGGGCCGCGTAAAGGTGTGTCACAAACCAACGGTTTGGCACATGGGGACATTGAAATATTCGCACCAGCCCGAGGAGCCGGAAGTGTTTATCGAATTGCCTACTGACAAAAGTTTACAGTTTATCAATAGTTTCACATAATAGTAATATTTCCACACTGTACAGTGCAACATGAGGTCCGTAATCGCTCACGAAATTAGGTATTAACAGGAAATATATGCAAAGCAATAGAAGGTATAAGTGTGGCTTGGAAATTCTGATCGTTGCTCGCTCGCTCCGCTCGCACGTAAAAATCTAGTCCAACCTCACAACCGATCCGACACATTCCCAAATTTGAAATAAGTCGCCAACATATCGTATAGCGAACGCAAGAGGGAATGGTTTAGATTAGTCTATAGTTTTCGAGCGAGCGGGGCGAGCGAGGGTCGCGTAAAGGTGTGTCACAAACCAACGGTTCGGCACATAGGGACATTGAAATATTCGCACCAGCCCGAGGAGCCGGAAGTGTTTAAAGAATTGCCTAGTGACAAAAGTTTACAGTTTATGAACAGTTTCACATAAATAGCAACATTTCCACATAGTACAGTGCAATGTGATGTCAGAAATGTCTGACAAAATTAGACAATAACACGAAATATATGCAAGGCAATATAAGGTATATGTATAGCTTGGAAATTGTGATCGTTGCTCGCTCGCTCCGCTCGCTCGTAAAAATCTAGTCCAACCTCACAACCGATCCGACACATTCCCAAATTTGAAATAAGTCGCCAACATATCGTATTGCGAACGCAAGAGGGAATGGTTTAGATTAGTCTATAGTTTTCGAGCGAGCGCGGCGAGCGAGGGCCGCGTAAAGGTGTGTCACAAACCAACGGTTTGGCACATGGGGACATTGAAATATTCGCTCCAGCCCGAGGAGCCGGAAGTGTTTATCGAATTGCCTACTGACAAAAGTTTACAGTTTATCAATAGTTTCACATAATAGTAATATTTCCACACTGTACAGTGCAACATGAGGTCCGTAATCGCTCACAAAATTAGGTAATAACAGGAAATATATGCAAGGCAAGAGAAGGGGTATGTGTAGCTTGGAAATTGTGATCGTTGCTCGCTCGCTCCGCTCGCTCGTAAAAATCTAGCCCAACCTCACAACCGATCGGATACGTTCCCAAATGTGAAATAAGTCGCCTCCATATGGAATGACGAACGCAAGCGGGATTGATTTTAGGTTAGGCTATAGTTTTCGAGCGAGCGCAGCGAGCTATTGACGTGAAAAGGAGTGTCACAAACCAACGGTTCGGCACATAGGGACATTGAAATATTCGCACCAGCCCGAGGAGCCGGAAGTGTTTAAAGAATTGCCTAGTGACAAAAGTTTACAGTTTATGAACAGTTTCACATAAATAGCAACATTTCCACATAGTACAGTGCAATGTGATGTCAGAAATGTCTGACAAAATTAGACAATAACACGAAATATATGCAAGGCAATATAAGGTATATGTATAGCTTGGAAATTGTGATCGTTGCTCGCTCGCTCCGCTCGCTCGTAAAAATCTAGCCCAACCTCACAACCCATCGGACACGTTACCAAATTTCAAATAAGTCGCCACCATATCGAATGAAGAACGCAAGCGGGGTTGGTTTTAGGTTAGGCTATAGTTTTCGAGCGAGCGCAGCGAGCCAGGGTCTCGTAAAGGTGTGTCACAAGCCAACGGTTTGGCACATAGGGACATTGAAATATTCGCACCAGTCCGAGGAGCCGGAAGTGTTTATCGAATTGCCTACTGACAAAAGTTTACAGTTTATCAATAGTTTCACATAATAGTAATATTTCCACACTGTACAGTGCAACATGAGGTCCGTAATCGCTCACGAAATTAGGTAATAACAGGAAATATATGCAAGGCAGTAGAATGTATACGTGTGGCTTGGAAATTGTGACCGTTGCTCGCTCGCTCCGCTCGCTCGTAAAAATCTAGCCCAACCTCACAACCAATCGGACACGTTCCCAAATGTGAAATAAGTCGCCTCCATATCGAATGACGAACGCAAGCGGGATTGGTTTAGGTTAGGCTATAGTTTTCGAGCGAGCGCAGCGAGCGATTGACGTGAAAAGTAGTGTCACAAACCAACGGTTTGGCACATAGGGATATTGAAATATTCGCACCAGCCCGAGGAGCCGGAAGTGTTTAAAGAATTGCCTAGTGACAAAAGTTTACAGTTTATGAACAGTTTCACATAAATAGGAACATTTCCACACAGTACAGTGCAATGAGATGTCAGAAATGTCTGACAAAATTAGACAATAACACGAAATATATGCAAGGCAATATAAGGTATATGTATAGCTTGGAAATTGTGATTGTTGCTCGCTCGCTCGTAAAAATCTAGTCCAACCTCACAACCGATCCGACACGTTCCCAAATTTGAAATAAGTCGCCAACATATCGTATAAGGAACGCAAGTGGGAATGGTTTAGATTAGGCTATAGTTTTCGAGCGAGCGCGGCGAGCGAGGGTCGCTTAAAGGTGTGTCACAAACCAACGGTTTGGCACATGGGGACATTGAAATATTCGCACCAGCCAGAGGAGCCGGAAGTGTTTATCGAATAGCCTACTGACAAAACTTTACAGTTTATCAATAGTTTCACATAAATGGTAATATTTCCACACTGTACAGTGTAACATGATGTCCGTCATCGCTTACAAAATTAGGTAATAACAGGAAACATATGGAAGGCAGTAGAAGGTATAAGTGTGGCTTGGAAATTGTGATCGTTGCTCGCTCGCTCCGCTCGCTCGTAAAAATCTAGCCCAACCTCACAACCCATCGGACACGTTCCCATATTTCAAATAAGTCGCCACCATATCGTATTACGAACGCAAGAGGGAATGGTTTTAGGTGAGGCTACATTTTTCGAGCGAGCACGGCGAGCAAGGGACGCGTAACGGTGTGTCACAATCCAACGGTTTGGCACATACAGACATTGAAATGTTGGCACCAGCCCGAGGAGCCGGAGGTCTTCATCCTATTGCCTACTGACAAAAGTTTACAGTTTATCAATAGTTTCACATAAATAGTACTATTTCCACATAGTACAGTGCAAAGTGATGTCCGAAAAGGCTGACACAATTAGGTAATAACACGAAATATATGCAAGGCAATATAAGGTATATGTATAGCTTGGAAATTGTGACCGTTGCTCGCTCGCTCCGCCCGCTCGTAGAAATTTAGTCCAACCTCACTATCGATCCGACGCGTTCCCAAATTCGAAATGAGTCGCCTAGATATCGTCTAACTAACGCAAGAGGGAATGGTTTTGGGTGAGGCTACATTTTTCGAGCGAGCACGGCGAACAAGGGACGCGTAAAGGTGTGTCACAATCCAACGGTTTGGCACATAAGGACATTGAAATGTTCGCACCAGCCCGAGGAGCGGAGGTCTTTATCCTATTGCCTACTGACAAAAGATTACAGTTTATCACTAATTTCACATAAATAGTACTATTTCGACACTGTACAGTGCAACATGAGGTCCGTAATCGCTCACAAAATTAGGTAATAACAGGAAATATATGCAAAGCAATAGAAGGGGTAAGTGTAGCTTTGAAATTGTGATCGTTGCTCGCTCGCTCCGCTCGCTCGTAAAAATCTAGCCCAACCGCACAACCGATCGGATACGTTCCCAAATGTGAAATAAGACGCCTCCATATCGAATGTCGAACGCAAGCGGGATTGCTTTTAGGTTAGGCTATAGTTTTCGAGCGAGCGCAGCGAGCCATTGACGTGAAAAGGAGTGTCACAAACCAACGGTTCGGCACATAGGGACATTGAAATATTCGCACCAGCCCGAGGAGCCGGAAGTGTTTAAAGAATTGCCTAGTGACAAAAGTTTACAGTTTATGAACAGTTTCACATAAATAGCAACATTTCCACATAGTACAGTGCAATGTGATGTCAGAAATGTCTGACAAAATTAGACAATAACACGAAATATATGCAAGGCAATATAAGGTATATGTATAGCTTGGAAATTGTGATCGTTGCTCGCTCGCTCCGCTCGCTCGTAAAAATCTAGCCCAACCTCACAACCCATCGGACACGTTACCAAATTTCAAATAAGTCGCCACCATATCGAATGAAGAACGCAAGCGGGGTTGGTTTTAGGTTAGGCTATAGTTTTCGAGCGAGCGCAGCGAGCCAGGGTCTCGTAAAGGTGTGTCACAAACCAACGGTTTGGCACATAGGGACATTGAAATATTCGCACCAGTCCGAGGAGCCGGAAGTGTTTATCGAATTGCCTACTGACAAAAGTTTACAGTTTATCAATAGTTTCACATAATAGTAATATTTCCACACTGTGCAGTGCAACATGAGGTCCGTAATCGCTCACGAAATTAGGTAATAACAGGAAATATATGCAAGGCAGTAGAAGGTATACGTGTGGCTTGGAAATTGTGACCGTTGCTCGCTCGCTCCGCTCGCTCGTAAAAATCTAGCCCAACCTCACAACCAATCGGACACGTTCCCAAATGTGAAATAAGTCGCCTCCATATCGAATGACGAACGCAAGCGGGATTGGTTTAGGTTAGGCTATAGTTTTCGAGCGAGCGCAGCGAGCGATTGACGTGAAAAGGAGTGTCACAAACCAACGGTTTGGCACATAGGGATATTGAAATATTCGCACCAGCCCGAGGAGCCGGAAGTGTTTAAAGAATTGCCTAGTGACAAAAGTTTACAGTTTATGAACAGTTTCACATAAATAGGAACATTTCCACACAGTACAGTGCAATGAGATGTCAGAAATGTCTGACAAAATTAGACAATAACACGAAATATATGCAAGGCAATATAAGGTATATGTATAGCTTGGAAATTGTGATTGTTGCTCGCTCGCTCGTAAAAATCTAGTCCAACCTCACAACCGATCCGACACGTTCCCAAATTTGAAATAAGTCGCCAACATATCGTATAAGGAACGCAAGTGGGAATGGTTTAGATTAGGCTATAGTTTTCGAGCGAGCGCGGCGAGCGAGGGTCGCGTAAAGGTGTGTCACAAACCAACGGTTTGGCACATGGGGACATTGAAATATTCGCACCAGCCAGAGGAGCCGGAAGTGTTTATCGAATAGCCTACTGACAAAACTTTACAGTTTATCAATAGTTTCACATAAATGGTAATATTTCCACACTGTACAGTGTAACATGATGTCCGTCATCGCTTACAAAATTAGGTAATAACAGGAAACATATGGAAGGCAGTAGAAGGTATAAGTGTGGCTTGGAAATTGTGATCGTTGCTCCCTCGCTCCGCTCGCTCGTAAAAACCTAGCCCAACCTCACAACCCATCGGACACGTTCCCATATTTCAAATAAGTCGCCACCATATCGTATTACGAACGCAAGAGGGAATGGTTTTAGGTGAGGCTACATTTTTCGAGCGAGCACGGCGAGCAAGGGACGCGTAACGGTGTGTCACAATCCAACGGTTTGGCACATACAGACATTGAAATGTTGGCACCAGCCCGAGGAGCCGGAGGTCTTCATCCTATTGCCTACTGACAAAAGTTTACAGTTTATCAATAGTTTCACATAAATAGTACTATTTCCACATAGTACAGTGCAAAGTGATGTCCGAAAAGGCTGACACAATTAGGTAATAACACGAAATATATGCAAGGCAATATAAGGTATATGTATAGCTTGGAAATTGTGACCGTTGCTCGCTCGCTCCGCCCGCTCGTAGAAATTTAGTCCAACCTCACTATCGACCCGACGCGTTCCCAAATTCGAAATGAGTCGCCTAGATATCGTCTAACTAACGCAAGAGGGAATGGTTTTGGGTGAGGCTACATTTTTCGAGCGAGCACGGCGAACAAGGGACGCGTAAAGGTGTGTCACAATCCAACGGTTTGGCACATAAGGACATTGAAATGTTCGCACCAGCCCGAGGAGGCGGAGGTCTTTATCCTATTGCCTACTGACAAAAGATTACAGTTTATCACTAATTTCACATAAATAGTACTATTTCGACACTGTACAGTGCAACATGAGGTCCGTAATCGCTCAAAAAATTAGGTAATAACAGGAAATATATGCAAAGCAATAGAAGGGGTAAGTGTAGCTTTGAAATTGTGATCGTTGCTCGCTCGCTCCGCTCGCTCGTAAAAACCTAGCCCAACCGCACAACCGATCGGATACGTTCCCAAATGTGAAATAAGACGCCTCCATATCGAATGTCGAACGCAAGCGGGATTGGTTTTAGGTTAGGCTATAGTTTTCGAGCGAGCGCAGCGAGCCATTGACGTGAAAAGGAGTGTCACAAACCAACGGTTCGGCACATAGGGACATTGAAATATTCGCACCAGCCCGAGGAGCCGGAAGTGTTTAAAGAATTGCCTAGTGACAAAAGTTTACAGTTTATGAACAGTTTCACATAAATAGCAACATTTCCACATAGTACAGTGCAATGTGATGTCAGAAATGTCTGACAAAATTAGACAATAACACGAAATATATGCAAGGCAATATAAGGTATATGTATAGCTTGGAAATTGTGATCGTTGCTCGCTCGCTCGTAAAAATCTAGTCCAACCTCACAACCGATCCGACATGTTCCCAAATTTGAAATAAATCGCCTCCATATCGAATGACGAACGCAAGCGGGATTGGTTTTAGGTTAGGCTATAGTTTTCGAGCGAGCGCGGCGAGCGAGGGCCGCGTAAAGGTGTGTCACAAACCAACGGTTTGGCACATGGGGACATTGAAATATTCGCACCAGCCCGAGGAGCCGGAAGTGTTTATCGAATTGCCTACTGACAAAAGTTTACAGTTTATCAATAGTTTCACATAATAGTAATATTTCCACACTGTACAGTGCAACATGAGGTCCGTAATCGCTCACGAAATTAGGTAATAACAGGAAATATACGCAAAGCAATAGAAGGTATAAGTGTGGCTTGGAAATTCTGATCGTTGCTCGCTCGCTCCGCTCGCACGTAAAAATCTAGTCCAACCTCACAACCGATCCGACACATTCCCAAATTTGAAATAAGTCGCCAACATATCGTATAAGGAACGCAAGTGGGAATGGTTTAGATTAGGCTATAGTTTTCGAGCGAGCGCGGCGAGCGAGGGTCGCGTAAAGGTGTGTCACAAACCAACGGTTTGGCACATGGGGACATTGAAATATTCGCACCAGCCAGAGGAGCCGGAAGTGTTTATCGAATAGCCTACTGACAAAAGTTTACAGTTTATCAATAGTTTCACATAATAGTAATATTTCCACACTGTACAGTGCAACATGAGGTCCGTAATCGCTCACAAAATTAGGTAATAACAGGAAACATATGCAAAGCAATAGAAGGGGTATGTGTAGCTTGGAAATTGTGATCGTTGCTCGCTCACACCGCTCGCACGTAAAAATCTAGTCCAACCTCACAACCGATCCGACACATTCCCAAATTTGAAATAAGTCGCCAACATATCGTATAGCGAACGCAAGAGGGAATGGTTTAGATTAGTCTATAGTTTTCGAGCGAGCGGGGCGAGCGAGGGTCGCGTAAAGGTGTGTCACAAACCAACGGTTCGGCACATAGGGACATTGAAATATTCGCACCAGCCCGAGGAGCCGGAAGTGTTTAAAGAATTGCCTAGTGACAAAAGTTTACAGTTTATGAACAGTTTCACATAAATAGCAACATTTCCACATAGTACAGTGCAATGTGATGTCAGAAATGTCTGACAAAATTAGACAATAACACGAAATATATGCAAGGCAATATAAGGTATATGTATAGCTTGGAAATTGTGATCGTTGCTCGCTCGCTCCGCTCGCTCGTAAAAATCTAGTCCAACCTCACAACCAATCCGACACATTCCCAAATTTGAAATAAGTCGCCAACATATCGTATTGCGAACGCAAGAGGGAATGGTTTAGATTAGTCTATAGTTTTCGAGCGAGCGCGGCGAGCGAGGGCCGCGTAAAGGTGTGTCACAAACCAACGGTTTGGCACATGGGGACATTGAAATATTCGCTCCAGCCCGAGGAGCCGGAAGTGTTTATCGAATTGCCTACTGACAAAAGTTTACAGTTTATCAATAGTTTCACATAATAGTAATATTTCCACACTGTACAGTGCAACATGAGGTCCGTAATCGCTCACAAAATTAGGTAATAACAGGAAATATATGCAAGGCAAGAGAAGGGGTATGTGTAGCTTGGAAATTGTGATCGTTGCTCGCTCACACCGCTCGCACGTAAAAATCTAGTCCAACCTCACAACCGATCCGACACATTCCCAAATTTGAAATAAGTCGCCAACATATCGTATAGCGAACGCAAGAGGGAATGGTTTAGATTAGTCTATAGTTTTCGAGCGAGCGGGGCGAGCGAGGGTCGCGTAAAGGTGTGTCACAAACCAACGGTTCGGCACATAGGGACATTGAAATATTCGCACCAGCCCGAGGAGCCGGAAGTGTTTAAAGAATTGCCTAGTGACAAAAGTTTACAGTTTATGAACAGTTTCACATAAATAGCAACATTTCCACATAGTACAGTGCAATGTGATGTCAGAAATGTCTGACAAAATTAGACAATAACACGAAATATATGCAAGGCAATATAAGGTATATGTATAGCTTGGAAATTGTGATCGTTGCTCGCTCGCTCCGCTCGCTCGTAAAAATCTAGTCCAACCTCACAACCGATCCGACACATTCCCAAATTTGAAATAAGTCGCCAACATATCGTATTGCGAACGCAAGAGGGAATGGTTTAGATTAGTCTATAGTTTTCGAGCGAGCGCGGCGAGCGAGGGCCGCGTAAAGGTGTGTCACAAACCAACGGTTTGGCACATGGGGACATTGAAATATTCGCTCCAGCCCGAGGAGCCGGAAGTGTTTATCGAATTGCCTACTGACAAAAGTTTACAGTTTATCAATAGTTTCACATAATAGTAATATTTCCACACTGTACAGTGCAACATGAGGTCCGTAATCGCTCACAAAATTAGGTAATAACAGGAAATATATGCAAGGCAAGAGAAGGGGTATGTGTAGCTTGGAAATTGTGATCGTTGCTCGCTCGCTCCGCTCGCTCGTAAAAATCTAGCCCAACCTCACAACCGATCGGATACGTTCCCAAATGTGAAATAAGTCGCCTCCATATGGAATGACGAACGCAAGCGGGATTGATTTTAGGTTAGGCTATAGTTTTCGAGCGAGCGCAGCGAGCTATTGACGTGAAAAGGAGTGTCACAAACCAACGGTTCGGCACATAGGGACATTGAAATATTCGCACCAGCCCGAGGAGCCGGAAGTGTTTAAAGAATTGCCTAGTGACAAAAGTTTACAGTTTATGAACAGTTTCACATAAATAGCAACATTTCCACATAGTACAGTGCAATGTGATGACAGAAATGTCTGACAAAATTAGACAATAACACGAAATATATGCAAGGCAATATAAGGTATATGTATAGCTTGGAAATTGTGATCGTTGCTCGCTCGCTCCGCTCGCTCGTAAAAATCTAGCCCAACCTCACAACCCATCGGACACGTTACCAAATTTCAAATAAGTCGCCACCATATCGAATGAAGAACGCAAGCGGGGTTGGTTTTAGGTTAGGCTATAGTTTTCGAGCGAGCGCAGCGAGCCAGGGTCTCGTAAAGGTGTGTCACAAGCCAACGGTTTGGCACATAGGGACATTGAAATATTCGCACCAGTCCGAGGAGCCGGAAGTGTTTATCGAATTGCCTACTGACAAAAGTTTACAGTTTATCAATAGTTTCACATAATAGTAATATTTCCACACTGTACAGTGCAACATGAGGTCCGTAATCGCTCACGAAATTAGGTAATAACAGGAAATATATGCAAGGCAGTAGAAGGTATACGTGTGGCTTGGAAATTGTGACCGTTGCTCGCTCGCTCCGCTCGCTCGTAAAAATCTAGCCCAACCTCACAACCAATCGGACACGTTCCCAAATGTGAAATAAGTCGCCTCCATATCGAATGACGAACGCAAGCGGGATTGGTTTAGGTTAGGCTATAGTTTTCGAGCGAGCGCAGCGAGCGATTGACGTGAAAAGTAGTGTCACAAACCAACGGTTTGGCGCATAGGGATATTGAAATATTCGCACCAGCCCGAGGAGCCGGAAGTGTTTAAAGAATTGCCTAGTGACAAAAGTTTACAGTTTATGAACAGTTTCACATAAATAGGAACATTTCCACACAGTACAGTGCAATGAGATGTCAGAAATGTCTGACAAAATTAGACAATAACACGAAATATATGCAAGGCAATATAAGGTATATGTATAGCTTGGAAATTGTGATTGTTGCTCGCTCGCTCGTAAAAATCTAGTCCAACCTCACAACCGATCCGACACGTTCCCAAATTTGAAATAAGTCGCCAACATATCGTATAAGGAACGCAAGTGGGAATGGTTTAGATTAGGCTATAGTTTTCGAGCGAGCGCGGCGAGCGAGGGTCGCGTAAAGGTGTGTCACAAACCAACGGTTTGGCACATGGGGACATTGAAATATTCGCACCAGCCAGAGGAGCCGGAAGTGTTTATCGAATAGCCTACTGACAAAACTTTACAGTTTATCAATAGTTTCACATAAATGGTAATATTTCCACACTGTACAGTGTAACATGATGTCCGTCATCGCTTACAAAATTAGGTAATAACAGGAAACATATGGAAGGCAGTAGAAGGTATAAGTGTGGCTTGGAAATTGTGATCGTTGCTCGCTCGCTCCGCTCGCTCGTAAAAATCTAGCCCAACCTCACAACCCATCGGACACGTTCCCATATTTCAAATAAGTCGCCACCATATCGTATTACGAACGCAAGAGGGAATGGTTTTAGGTGAGGCTACATTTTTCGAGCGAGCACGGCGAGCAAGGGACGCGTAACGGTGTGTCACAATCCAACGGTTTGGCACATACAGACATTGAAATGTTGGCACCAGCCCGAGGAGCCGGAGGTCTTCATCCTATTGCCTACTGACAAAAGTTTACAGTTTATCAATAGTTTCACATAAATAGTACTATTTCCACATAGTACAGTGCAAAGTGATGTCCGAAAAGTTTGACACAATTAGGTAATAACACGAAATATATGCAAGGCAATATAAGGTATATGTATAGCTTGGAAATTGTGACCGTTGCTCGCTCGCTCCGCCCGCTCGTAGAAATTTAGTCCAACCTCACTATCGATCCGACGCGTTCCCAAATTCGAAATGAGTCGCCTAGATATCGTCTAACTAACGCAAGAGGGAATGGTTTTGGGTGAGGCTACATTTTTCGAGCGAGCACGGCGAACAAGGGACGCGTAAAGGTGTGTCACAATCCAACGGTTTGGCACATAAGGACATTGAAATGTTCGCACCAGCCCGAGGAGGCGGAGGTCTTTATCCTATTGCCTACTGACAAAAGATTACAGTTTATCACTAATTTCACATAAATAGTACTATTTCGACACTGTACAGTGCAACATGAGGTCCGTAATCGCTCACAAAATTAGGTAATAACAGGAAATATATGCAAAGCAATAGAAGGGGTAAGTGTAGCTTTGAAATTGTGGTCGTTGCTCGCTCGCTCCGCTCGCTCGTAAAAATCTAGCCCAACCGCACAACCGATCGGATACGTTCCCAAATGTGAAATAAGACGCCTCCATATCGAATGTCGAACGCAAGCGGGATTGGTTTTAGGTTAGGCTATAGTTTTCGAGCGAGCGCAGCGAGCCATTGACGTGAAAAGGAGTGTCACAAACCAACGGTTCGGCACATAGGGACATTGAAATATTCGCACCAGCCCGAGGAGCCGGAAGTGTTTAAAGAATTGCCTAGTGACAAAAGTTTACAGTTTATGAACAGTTTCACATAAATAGCAACATTTCCACATAGTACAGTGCAATGTGATGTCAGAAATGTCTGACAAAATTAGACAATAACACGAAATATATGCAAGGCAATATAAGGTATATGTATAGCTTGGAAATTGTGATCGTTGCTCGCTCGCTCGTAAAAATCTAGTCCAACCTCACAACCGATCCGACATGTTCCCAAATTTGAAATAAATCGCCTCCATATCGAATGACGAACGCAAGCGGGATTGGTTTTAGGTTAGGCTATAGTTTTCGAGCGAGCGCGGCGAGCGAGGGCCGCGTAAAGGTGTGTCACAAACCAACGGTTTGGCACATGGGGACATTGAAATATTCGCACCAGCCCGAGGAGCCGGAAGTGTTTATCGAATTGCCTACTGACAAAAGTTTACAGTTTATCAATAGTTTCACATAATAGTAATATTTCCACACTGTACAGTGCAACATGAGGTCCGTAATCGCTCACGAAATTAGGTAATAACAGGAAATATACGCAAAGCAATAGAAGGTATAAGTGTGGCTTGGAAATTCTGATCGTTGCTCGCTCGCTCCGCTCGCACGTAAAAATCTAGTCCAACCTCACAACCGATCCGACACATTCCCAAATTTGAAATAAGTCGCCAACATATCGTATAAGGAACGCAAGTGGGAATGGTTTAGATTAGGCTATAGTTTTCGAGCGAGCGCGGCGAGCGAGGGTCGCGTAAAGGTGTGTCACAAACCAACGGTTTGGCACATGGGGACATTGAAATATTCGCACCAGCCAGAGGAGCCGGAAGTGTTTATCGAATAGCCTACTGACAAAAGTTTACAGTTTATCAATAGTTTCACATAAATGGTAATATTTCCACACTGTACAGTGTAACATGATGTCCGTCATCGCTTACAAAATTAGGTAATAACAGGAAACATATGGAAGGCAGTAGAAGGTATAAGTGTGGCTTGGAAATTGTGATCGTTGCTCGCTCGCTCCGCTCGCTCGTAAAAATCTAGCCCAACCTCACAACCCATCGGACACGTTCCCATATTTCAAATAAGTCGCCACCATATCGAATGACGAACGCAAGCGGGGTTGGTTTTAGGTTAGGCTATAGTTTTCGAGCGAGCGCAGCGAGCCAGGGTCTCGTAAAGGTGTGTCACAAACCAACGGTTTGGCACATAGGGACATTGAAATATTCGCACCAGTCCGAGGAGCCGGAAGTGTTTATCGAATTGCCTACTGACAAAAGTTTACAGTTTATCAATAGTTTCACATAATAGTAATATTTCCACACTGTACAGTGCAACATGAGGTCCGTAATCGCTCACAAAATTAGGTAATAACAGGAAACATATGCAAAGCAATAGAAGGGGTATGTGTAGCTTGGAAATTGTGATCGTTGC
The DNA here is from genome assembly GCF_024516045.1 of Bombus affinis. Lineage (NCBI taxonomy): Eukaryota > Metazoa > Arthropoda > Insecta > Hymenoptera > Apidae > Bombus > Bombus affinis. The sequence continues at coordinate 76,360 of NW_026108938.1, read as the reverse complement.
TCGCTCACACCGCTCGCTCGTAAAAATCTAGCCCAACCTCACAACCGATCCGACACGTTCTCAAATTTGAAATAAGTCGCCTCCATATCGAATGACGAACGCAAGCGGGATTGGTTTTAGGTTAGGCTATAGTTTTCGAGCGAGCGCAGCGAGCTATTGACGTGAATAGGAGTGTCACAAACCAACGGTTCGGCACATAGGGACATTGAAATATTCGCACCAGCCCGAGGAGCCGGAAGTGTTTAAATAATTGCCTAGTTACAAAAGTTTACAGTTTATGAACAGTTTCACATAAATAGCAACATTTCCACATAGTACAGTGCAATGTGATGTCAGAAATGTCTGACAAAATTAGACAATAACACGAAATATATGCAAGGCAATATAAGGTATATGTATAGCTTCGAAATTGTGATCGTTGCTCGCTCGCTCCGCTCGCTCGTAAAAATCTAGTCCAACCTCACAACCGATCCGACACGTTCTCAAATTTGAAATAAGTCGCCTCCATATCGAATGACGAACGCAAGCGGGATTGGTTTTAGGTTAGGCTATAGTTTTCGAGCGAGCGCGGCGAGCGAGGGCCGCGTAAAGGTGTGTCACAAACCAACGGTTTGGCACATAGGGACATTGAAATATTTGCACCAGTCCGAGGAGCCGGAAGTGTTTATCGAATTGCCTACTGACAAAAGTTTACAGTTTATCAATAGTTTCACATAATAGTAATATTTCCACACTGCACAGTGCAACATGAGGTCCGTAATCGCTCACAAAATTAGACAATAACATGAAATATATGCAAGGCAATATAAGGTATAAGTGTGGCTTGGAAATTGTGATCGTTGGTCGCTCGCTTCGCTCGCTCGTAAAAATCTAGCCCAACCTCACAACCCATCGGACACGTTCCCAAATTTCAAATAAGTCGCCACCATATCGCATGACGAACGCAAGCGGGGTTGGTTCTAGGTTAGGCTATAGTTTTCGAGCGAGCGCGGCGAGCGAGGGTCGCGTAAAGGTGTGTCACAAACCAACGGTTTGGCACATGGGGACATTGAAATATTCGCACCAGCCTGAGGAGCCGGAAGTGTTTATCGAATTGCCTACTGACAAAAGTTTACAGTTTATCAATAGTTTCACATAATAGTAATATTTCCATACTGTACAGTGCAACATGAGGTCCGTAATCGCTCACAAAGTTAGATAATAACAGGAAATATTTGCAAAGCAACAGAAGGTATAAGTGTAGCTTGGAAATTGTGATCGTTGCTCGCTCGCTCTGCTCGCTCGTAAAAATCTAGCCCAACCTCACAACCCATCGGACACGTTCCCATATTTCAAATAAGTCGCCACCATATCGAATGACGAACGCAAGCGGGGTTGGTTTTAGGTTAGGCTATAGTTTTCGAGCGAGCGCAGCGAGCCAGGGTCTCGTAAAGGTGTGTCACAAACCAACGGTTTGGCACATAGGGACATTGAAATATTCGCACCAGTCCGAGGAGCCGGAAGTGTTTATCGAATTGCCTACTGACAAAAGTTTACAGTTTATCAATAGTTTCACATAATAGTAATATTTCCACACTGTACAGTGCAACATGAGGTCCGTAATCGCTCACAAAATAAGGTAATAACAGGAAATATATGCAAAGCAATAGAAGGGGTAAGTGTAGCTTGGAAATTGTGATCGTTGCTCGCTCGCTCCGCTCGCTCGTAAAAATCTAGTCCAACCTCACAACCGATCCGTCACGTTCCCAAATTTGAAATAAGTCGCCTCCATATCGAATGACGAACGCAAGCGGGATTGGTTTTAGGTTAGGCTATAGTTTTCGAGCGAGCGCGGCGAGCGAGGGTCGCGTAAAGGTGTGTCACAAATCAACGGTTTGCCACATGGGGACATTGAAATATTCACACCAGCCTGAGGAGCCGGAAGTGTTTATCGAACAGCCTACTGACAAAAGTTTACAGTTTATGAACAGTTTCACATAAATAGCAACATTTCCACATAGTACAGTGCAATTTGATGTCAGAAATGTCTGACAAAATTAGACAATAACACGAAATATATGCAAGGCAATATAAGGTATATGTATAGCTTGGAAATTGTGATCGTTGCTCGCTCGCTCCGCTCGCTCGTAAAAATCTAGTCCAACCTCACAACCGATCCGACACTTTCCCAAATTTGAAATAAGTCGCCTCCATATCGAATGACGAACGCAAGCGGGATTGGTTTTAGGTTAGGCTATAGTTTTCGAGCGAGCGCGGCGAGCGAGGGCCGCGTAAAGGTGTGTCACAAACCAACGGTTTGGCACATGGGGACATTGAAATATTCGCACCAGCCTGAGGAGCCGGAAGTGTTTATCGAACAGCCTACTGACAAAAGTTTACAGTTTATCAATAGTTTCACATAAATAGTAATATATCCACACTGTACAGTGTAACATGATGTCCGTAATCGCTCACAAAGTTAGGTAATAACAGGAAATATATGCAAAGCAATAGAAGGTACAAGTGTAGCTTGGAAATTGTGATCGTTGCTCGCTCGCTCCGCTCGCTCGTAAAAATCTAGCCCAACCTCACAACCGATCGGACGCGTTCCCAAATGTGAAATAAGTCGCCTCCATATCGAATGACGAACGCAAGCGGGATTGGTTTTAGGTTAGGCTATAGTTTTCGAGCGAGCGCGGCGAGCGAGGGTCGCGTAAAGGTGTGTCACAAATCAACGGTTTGCCACATGGGGACATTGAAATATTCGCACCAGCCTGAGGAGCCGGAAGTGTTTATCGAACAGCCTACTGACAAAAGTTTACAGTTTATGAACAGTTTCACATAAATAGCAACATTTCCTCATAGTACAGTGCAATTTGATGTCAGAAATGTCTGACAAAATTAGACAATAACACGAAATATATGCAAGGCAATATAAGGTATATGTATAGCTTGGAAATTGTGATCGTTGATCGCTCGCTCCGCTCGCTCGTAAAAATCTAGTCCAACCTCACAACCGATCCGACACTTTCCCAAATTTGAAATAAGTCGCCTCCATATCGAATGACGAACGCAAGCGGGATTGGTTTTAGGTTAGGCTATAGTTTTCGAGCGAGCGCGGCGAGCGAGGGCCGCGTAAAGGTGTGTCACAAACCAACGGTTTGGCACATGGGGACATTGAAATATTCGCACCAGCCTGAGGAGCCGGAAGTGTTTATCGAACAGCCTACTGACAAAAGTTTACAGTTTATCAATAGTTTCACATAAATAGTAATATATCCACACTGTACAGTGTAACATGATGTCCGTAATCGCTCACAAAGTTAGGTAATAACAGGAAATATATGCAAAGCAATAGAAGGTATAAGTGTAGCTTGGAAATTGTGATCGTTGCTCGCTCGCTCCGCTCGCTCGTAAAAATCTAGCCCAACCTCACAACCGATCGGACGCGTTCCCAAATGTGAAATAAGTCGCCTCCATATCGTATGACGAACGCAAGCGGGATTGGTTTTAGGTTAGGCTATAGTTTTCGAGCGAGCGCAGCGAGCCAGGGTCTCGTAAAGGTGTGTCACAAACCAACGGTTTGGCACATAGGGACATTGAAATATTCGCACCAGTCCGAGGAGCCGGAAGTGTTTATCGAATTGCCTACTGACAAAAGTTTACAGTTTATCAATAGTTTCGAATAATAGTAATATTTCCACACTGTACAGTGCAACATGAGGTCCGTAATCGCTCACAAAATTAGGTAATAACAGGAAATATATGCAAAGCAATAGAAGGTATAAGTGTAGCTTGGAAATTGTGATCGTTGCTCGCTCGCTCCGCTCGCTCGTAAAAATCTAGCCCAACCTCACAACCGATCGGATACGTTCCCAAATTTGAAATAAGTCGCCTCCATATCGAATGACGAACGCAAGCGGGATTGGTTTTAGGTTAGGCTATAGTTTTCGAGCGAGCGCAGCGAGCGATTGACCTGAAAAGGAGTGTCACAAACCAACGGTTTGGCACATAGGAACATTGAAATATTCGCACCAGCCCGAGGAGCCGGAAGTGTTTAAGGAATTGCCTAGTGACAAAAGTTTACAGTTTATGAACAGTTTCACATAAATAGCAACATTTCCACATAGTACAGTGCAATGTGATGTCAGAAATGTCTGACAAAATTAGACAATAACACGAAATATATGCAAGGAAATATAGGGTATATGTATAGCTTGGAAATTGTGATCGTTGCTCGCTCGCTCCGCTCGCTCGTAAAAATCTAGTCCAACCTCACCACCGATCCACACGTTCCCAAATTTGAAATAAGTCGCCTCCATATCGAATGACGAACGCAAGCGGGATTGGTTTTAGGTTAGGCTATAGTTTTCGAGCGAGCGCAGCGAGCGATTGACGTGAAAAGGAGTGTCACAAACCAACGGTTTGGCACATAGGGACATTGAAATATTCGCACCAGCCCGAGGAGCCGGAAGTGTTTATCGAATTGCCTAGTGACAAAAGTTTACAGTTTATCAATAGTTTCACATAATAGTAATATTTCCACACTGTACAGTGCAACATGAGGTCCGTAATCGCTCACAAAATTAGGTAATAACAGGAAATATATGCAAGGCAATATAAGGTATATGTATAGCTTGGAAATTGTGACCGTTGCTCGCTCGATCCGCTCGCTCGTAGAAATTTAGTCCAACCTCACTATCGATCCAACACGTTCCCAAATTCGAAATAAGTCGCCTCCATATAGTATAACGAACGCAAGAGCGAATGGTTTTAGGTGAAGCTACATTTTTCGAGCGAGCACGGCGAGCAAGGGACGCGTAAAGGTGTGCCACAATCCAACGGTTTGGCACATACGGACATTGAAATGTTCGCACCAGCCCGAGAAGCCGGAGGTCTTTATCCTATTGCCTACTGACAAAAGTTTACAGTTTATCAATAGTTTCACATAAATAGTACTATTTCCACATAGTACAGTGCAATGTGATGTCCGAAATGGCTGACAAAATTAGGTAATAGCACGAAATATATGCTAGGCAATATGAGGTATATGTATAGCTTGGAAATTGTGACCGTTGCTCGCTCGCTCCGCTCGCTCGTAGAAATTTAGTCCAACCTCACTACCGATCCGACGCATTCCCAAATTTGAAATTAGTCGCCTCTATATCGTATAACGAACGCAAGAGGTAATGGTTTTAGGTGAGGCTACATTTTTCGATCGAGCACGGCGAGCAAGGGACGCGTAAAGGTGTGTCACAATCCAACGGTTTGGCACATGGGGACATTGAAATATTCGCACCAGCCCGAGGAGCCGGAAGTGTTTATCGAATTGCCTACTGACAAAAGTTTACAGTTTATCAATAGTTTCACATAATAGTAATATTTCCACACTGTACAGTGCAACGTGAGGTCCGTAATCGCTCACAAAATTAGGTAATAAAAGGAAATATATGCAAAGCAATAGAAGGTATAAGTGTAGCTTGGAAATTGTGATCGTTGCTCGCTCGCTCCGCTCGCTCGTAAAAATCTAGCCCAACCTCACAACCGATCGGGCACGTTCCCAAATGTGAAATAAGTCGCCTCCATATCGAATGACGAACGCAAGCGGGATTGGTTTTAGGTTAGGCTATAGTTTTCGAGCGAGCGCAGCGAGCCAGGGTCTCGTAAAGGTGTGTCACAAACCAACGGTTTGGCACATAGGGACATTGAAATATTCGCACCAGTCCGAGGAGCCGGAAGTGTTTATCGAATTGCCTACTGACAAAAGTTTACAGTTTATCAACAGTTTCACATAATAGAAATATTTCCACACTATACAGTGCAACATGAGGTCCGTAATCGCTCACAAAATTAGGTAATAACAGGAAATATATGCAAAGCAATAGAAGGGGTAAGTGTAGCTTGGAAATTGTGATCTTTGCTCGCTCGCTCCGCTCGCTCGTAAAAATCTAGCCCAACCTCACAACCGATCGGATACGTTCCCAAATGTGAAATAAGTCGCCTCCATATCGAATGACGAACGCAAGCGGGATTGGTTTTAGGTTAGGCTATAGTTTTCGAGCGAGCGCAGCGAGCGATTGACGTGAAAAGGAGTGTCACAAACCAACGGTTCGGCACATAGGGACATTGAAATATTCGCACCAGCCCGAGGAGCCGGAAGTGTTTAAAGAATTGCCTAGTGACAAAAGTTTACAGTTTATGAACAGTTTCACATAAATAGCAACATTTCCACATAGTACAGTGCAATGTGATGTCAGAAATGTCTGACAAAATTAGACAATAACACGAAATATATGCAAGGCAATATAGGGTATATGTATAGCTTGGAAATTGTGATCGTTGCTCGCTCGCTCCGCTCGCTCGTAAAAATCTAGTCCAACCTCACCACCGATCCGACACGTTCCCAAATTTGAAATAAGTCGCCTCCATATCGAATGACGAACGCAAGCGGGATTGGTTTTAGGTTAGGCTATAGTTTTCGAGCGAGCGCAGCGAGCGATTGACGTGAAAAGGAGTGTCACAAACCAACGGTTTGGCACATAGGGACATTGAAATATTCGCACCAGCCCGAGGAGCCGGAAGTGTTTATCGAATTGCCTAGTGACAAAAGTTTACAGTTTATCAATAGTTTCACATAATAGTAATATTTCCACACTGTACAGTGCAACATGAGGTCCGTAATCGCTCACAAAATTAGGTAATAACAGGAAATATATGCAAGGCAATATAAGGTATATGTATAGCTTGGAAATTGTGACCGTTGCTCGCTCGATCCGCTCGCTCGTAGAAATTTAGTCCAACCTCACTATCGATCCAACACGTTCCCAAATTCGAAATAAGTCGCCTCCATATAGTATAACGAACGCAAGAGCGAATGGTTTTAGGTGAAGCTACATTTTTCGAGCGAGCGCGGCGAGCAAGGGACGCGTAAAGGTGTGCCACAATCCAACGGTTTGGCACATACGGACATTGAAATGTTCGCACCAGCCCGAGAAGCCGGAGGTCTTTATCCTATTGCCTACTGACAAAAGTTTACAGTTTATCAATAGTTTCACATAAATAGTACTATTTCCACATAGTACAGTGCAATGTGATGTCCGAAATGGCTGACAAAATTAGGTAATAGCACGAAATATATGCTAGGCAATATGAGGTATATGTATAGCTTGGAAATTGTGACCGTTGCTCGCTCGCTCCGCTCGCTCGTAGAAATTTAGTCCAACCTCACTACCGATCCGACGCATTCACAAATTTGAAATTAGTCGCCTCTATATCGTATAACGAACGCAAGAGGTAATGGTTTTAGGTGAGGCTACATTTTTCGATCGAGCACGGCGAGCAAGGGACGCGTAAAGGTGTGTCACAATCCAACGGTTTGGCACATGGGGACATTGAAATATTCGCACCAGCCCGAGGAGCCGGAAGTGTTTATCGAATTGCCTACTGACAAAAGTTTACAGTTTATAAATAGTTTCACATAATAGTAATATTTCCACACTGTACAGTGCAACGTGAGGTCCGTAATCGCTCACAAAATTAGGTAATAACAGGAAATATATGCAAAGCAATAGAAGGTATAAGTGTAGCTTGGAAATTGTGATCGTTGCTCGCTCGCTCCGCTCGCTCGTAAAAATCTAGCCCAACCTCACAACCGATCCGTCACGTTCCCAAATTTGAAATAAGTCGCCTCCATATCGAATGACGAACGCAAGCGGGATTGGTTTTAGGTTAGGCTATAGTTTTCGAGCGAGCGCGGCGAGCGAGGGTCGCGTAAAGGTGTGTCACAAATCAACGGTTTGCCACATGGGGACATTGAAATATTCGCACCAGCCTGAGGAGCCGGAAGTGTTTATCGAATTGCCTACTGACAAAAGTTTACAGTTTATCAGTAGTTTCACATAATAGTAATATTTCCACACTGTACAGTGCAACATGAGGTCCGTAATCGCTCACAAAATTAGGTAATAACAGGAAATATATGCAAAGCAATAGAAGGTATAAGTGTAGCTTGGAAATTGTGATCGTTGCTCGCTCGCTCCGCTCGCTCGTAAAAATCTAGCCCAACCTCACAACCGATCGGACGCGTTCCCAAATGTGAAATAAGTCGCCTCCATATCGAATGACGAACGCAAGCGGGATTGGTTTTAGGTTAGGCTATAGTTTTCGAGCGAGCGCAGCGAGCCAGGGTCTCGTAAAGGTGTGTCACAAACCAACGGTTTGGCACATAGGGACATTGAAATATTCGCACCAGTCCGAGGAGCCGGAAGTGTTTATCGAATTGCCTACTGACAAAAGTTTACAGTTTATCAACAGTTTCACATAATAGAAATATTTCCACACTATACAGTGCAACATGAGGTCCGTAATCGCTCACAAAATTAGGTAATAACAGGAAATATATGCAAAGCAATAGAAGGGGTAAGTGTAGCTTGGAAATTGTGATCTTTGCTCGCTCGCTCCGCTCGCTCGTAAAAATCTAGCCCAACCTCACAACCGATCGGATACGTTCCCAAATGTGAAATAAGTCGCCTCCATATCGAATGACGAACGCAAGCGGGATTGGTTTTAGGTTAGGCTATAGTTTTCGAGCGAGCGCAGCGAGCGATTGACGTGAAAAGGAGTGTCACAAACCAACGGTTCGGCACATAGGGACATTGAAATATTCGCACCAGCCCGAGGAGCCGGAAGTGTTTAAAGAATTGCCTAGTGACAAAAGTTTACAGTTTATGAACAGTTTCACATAAATAGCAACATTTCCACATAGTACAGTGCAATGTGATGTCAGAAATGTCTGACAAAATTAGACAATAACACGAAATATATGCAAGGCAATATAGGGTATATGTATAGCTTGGAAATTGTGATCGTTGCTCGCTCGCTCCGCTCGCTCGTAAAAATCTAGTCCAACCTCACCACCGATCCGACACGTTCCCAAATTTGAAATAAGTCGCCTCCATATCGAATGACGAACGCAAGCGGGATTGGTTTTAGGTTAGGCTATAGTTTTCGAGCGAGCGCAGCGAGCGATTGACGTGAAAAGGAGTGTCACAAACCAACGGTTTGGCACATAGGGACATTGAAATATTCGCACCAGCCCGAGGAGCCGGAAGTGTTTATCGAATTGCCTAGTGACAAAAGTTTACAGTTTATCAATAGTTTCACATAATAGTAATATTTCCACACTGTACAGTGCAACATGAGGTCCGTAATCGCTCACAAAATTAGGTAATAACAGGAAATATATGCAAGGCAATATAAGGTATATGTATAGCTTGGAAATTGTGACCGTTGCTCGCTCGATCCGCTCGCTCGTAGAAATTTAGTCCAACCTCACTATCGATCCAACACGTTCCCAAATTCGAAATAAGTCGCCTCCATATAGTATAACGAACGCAAGAGCGAATGGTTTTAGGTGAAGCTACATTTTTCGAGCGAGCGCGGCGAGCAAGGGACGCGTAAAGGTGTGCCACAATCCAACGGTTTGGCACATACGGACATTGAAATGTTCGCACCAGCCCGAGAAGCCGGAGGTCTTTATCCTATTGCCTACTGACAAAAGTTTACAGTTTATCAATAGTTTCACATAAATAGTACTATTTCCACATAGTACAGTGCAATGTGATGTCCGAAATGGCTGACAAAATTAGGTAATAGCACGAAATATATGCTAGGCAATATGAGGTATATGTATAGCTTGGAAATTGTGACCGTTGCTCGCTCGCTCCGCTCGCTCGTAGAAATTTAGTCCAACCTCACTACCGATCCGACGCATTCACAAATTTGAAATTAGTCGCCTCTATATCGTATAACGAACGCAAGAGGTAATGGTTTTAGGTGAGGCTACATTTTTCGATCGAGCACGGCGAGCAAGGGACGCGTAAAGGTGTGTCACAATCCAACGGTTTGGCACATGGGGACATTGAAATATTCGCACCAGCCCGAGGAGCCGGAAGTGTTTATCGAATTGCCTACTGACAAAAGTTTACAGTTTATAAATAGTTTCACATAATAGTAATATTTCCACACTGTACAGTGCAACGTGAGGTCCGTAATCGCTCACAAAATTAGGTAATAACAGGAAATATATGCAAAGCAATAGAAGGTATAAGTGTAGCTTGGAAATTGTGATCGTTGCTCGCTCGCTCCGCTCGCTCGTAAAAATCTAGCCCAACCTCACAACCGATCCGTCACGTTCCCAAATTTGAAATAAGTCGCCTCCATATCGAATGACGAACGCAAGCGGGATTGGTTTTAGGTTAGGCTATAGTTTTCGAGCGAGCGCGGCGAGCGAGGGTCGCGTAAAGGTGTGTCACAAATCAACGGTTTGCCACATGGGGACATTGAAATATTCGCACCAGCCTGAGGAGCCGGAAGTGTTTATCGAATTGCCTACTGACAAAAGTTTACAGTTTATCAGTAGTTTCACATAATAGTAATATTTCCACACTGTACAGTGCAACATGAGGTCCGTAATCGCTCACAAAATTAGGTAATAACAGGAAATATATGCAAAGCAATAGAAGGTATAAGTGTAGCTTGGAAATTGTGATCGTTGCTCGCTCGCTCCGCTCGCTCGTAAAAATCTAGCCCAACCTCACAACCGATCGGACGCGTTCCCAAATGTGAAATAAGTCGCCTCCATATCGAATGACGAACGCAAGCGGGATTGGTTTTAGGTTAGGCTATAGTTTTCGAGCGAGCGCAGCGAGCGATTGACCTGAAAAGGAGTGTCACAAACCAACGGTTTGGCACATAGGAACATTGAAATATTCGCACCAGCCCGAGGAGCCGGAAGTGTTTAAGGAATTGCCTAGTGACAAAAGTTTACAGTTTATGAACAGTTTCACATAAATAGCAACATTTCCACATAGTACAGTGCAATGTGATGTCAGAAATGTCTGACAAAATTAGACAATAACACGAAATATATGCAAGGCAATATATGGTATATGTATAGCTTGGAAATTGTGATCGTTGCTCGCTCGCTCCGCTCGCTCGTAAAAATCTAGTCCAACCTCACCACCGATCCGACACGTTCCCAAATTTGAAATAAGTCGCCTCCATATCGAATGACGAACGCAAGCGGGATTGGTTTTAGGTTAGGCTATAGTTTCCGAGCGAGCGCGGCGAGCGAGGGCCGCGTAAAGGTGTGTCACAAACCAACGGTTTGGCACATGGGGACATTGAAATATTCGCACCAGTCTGAGGAGCCGGAAGTGTTTATCGAATTGCCTACTGACAAAAGTTTACAGTTTATCAGTAGTTTCACATAATAGTAATATTTCCACACTGTACAGTGCAACATGAGGTCCGTAATCGCTCACAAAATTAGGTAATAACAGGAAATATATGCAAAGCAATAGAAGGTATAAGTGTAGCTTGGAAATTGTGATCGTTGCTCGCTCGCTCCGCTCGCTCGTAAAAATCTAGCCCAACCTCACAACCGATCGGACGCGTTCCCAAATGTGAAATAAGTCGCCTCCATATCGAATGACGAACGCAAGCGGGATTGGTTTTAGGTTAGGCTATAGTTTTCGAGCGAGCGCGGCGAGCGAGGGTCGCGTAAAGGTGTGTCACAAATCAACGGTTTGCCACATGGGGACATTGAAATATTCGCACCAGCCTGAGGAGCCGGAAGTGTTTATCGAATTGCCTACTGACAAAAGTTTACAGTTTATCAGTAGTTTCACATAATAGTAATATTTCCACACTGTACAGTGCAACATGAGGTCCGTAATCGCTCACAAAATTAGGTAATAACAGGAAATATATGCAAAGCAATAGAAGGTATAAGTGTAGCTTGGAAATTGTGATCGTTGCTCGCTCGCTCCGCTCGCTCGTAAAAATCTAGCCCAACCTCACAACCGATCGGACGCGTTCCCAAATGTGAAATAAGTCGCCTCCATATCGAATGACGAACGCAAGCGGGATTGGTTTTAGGTTAGGCTATAGTTTTCGAGCGAGCGCAGCGAGCCAGGGTCTCGTAAAGGTGTGTCACAAACCAACGGTTTGGCACATAGGGACATTGAAATATTCGCACCAGTCCGAGGAGCCGGAAGTGTTTATCGAATTGCCTACTGACAAAAGTTTACAGTTTATCAACAGTTTCACATAATAGAAATATTTCCACACTATACAGTGCAACATGAGGTCCGTAATCGCTCACAAAATTAGGTAATAACAGGAAATATATGCAAAGCAATAGAAGGGGTAAGTGTAGCTTGGAAATTGTGATCTTTGCTCGCTCGCTCCGCTCGCTCGTAAAAATCTAGCCCAACCTCACAACCGATCGGATACGTTCCCAAATGTGAAATAAGTCGCCTCCATATCGAATGACGAACGCAAGCGGGATTGGTTTTAGGTTAGGCTATAGTTTTCGAGCGAGCGCAGCGAGCGATTGACGTGAAAAGGAGTGTCACAAACCAACGGTTCGGCACATAGGGACATTGAAATATTCGCACCAGCCCGAGGAGCCGGAAGTGTTTAAAGAATTGCCTAGTGACAAAAGTTTACAGTTTATGAACAGTTTCACATAAATAGCAACATTTCCACATAGTACAGTGCAATGTGATGTCAGAAATGTCTGACAAAATTAGACAATAACACGAAATATATGCAAGGCAATATAGGGTATATGTATAGCTTGGAAATTGTGATCGTTGCTCGCTCGCTCCGCTCGCTCGTAAAAATCTAGTCCAACCTCACCACCGATCCGACACGTTCCCAAATTTGAAATAAGTCGCCTCCATATCGAATGACGAACGCAAGCGGGATTGGTTTTAGGTTAGGCTATAATTTTCGAGCGAGCGCAGCGAGCGATTGACGTGAAAAGGAGTGTCACAAACCAACGGTTTGGCACATAGGGACATTGAAATATTCGCACCAGCCCGAGGAGCCGGAAGTGTTTATCGAATTGCCTAGTGACAAAAGTTTACAGTTTATCAATAGTTTCACATAATAGTAATATTTCCACACTGTACAGTGCAACATGAGGTCCGTAATCGCTCACAAAATTAGGTAATAACAGGAAATATATGCAAGGCAATATAAGGTATATGTATAGCTTGGAAATTGTGACCGTTGCTCGCTCGATCCGCTCGCTCGTAGAAATTTAGTCCAACCTCACTATCGATCCAACACGTTCCCAAATTCGAAATAAGTCGCCTCCATATAGTATAACGAACGCAAGAGCGAATGGTTTTAGGTGAAGCTACATTTTTCGAGCGAGCGCGGCGAGCAAGGGACGCGTAAAGGTGTGCCACAATCCAACGGTTTGGCACATACGGACATTGAAATGTTCGCACCAGCCCGAGAAGCCGGAGGTCTTTATCCTATTGCCTACTGACAAAAGTTTACAGTTTATCAATAGTTTCACATAAATAGTACTATTTCCACATAGTACAGTGCAATGTGATGTCCGAAATGGCTGACAAAATTAGGTAATAGCACGAAATATATGCTAGGCAATATGAGGTATATGTATAGCTTGGAAATTGTGACCGTTGCTCGCTCGCTCCGCTCGCTCGTAGAAATTTAGTCCAACCTCACTACCGATCCGACGCATTCACAAATTTGAAATTAGTCGCCTCTATATCGTATAACGAACGCAAGAGGTAATGGTTTTAGGTGAGGCTACATTTTTCGATCGAGCACGGCGAGCAAGGGACGCGTAAAGGTGTGTCACAATCCAACGGTTTGGCACATGGGGACATTGAAATATTCGCACCAGCCCGAGGAGCCGGAAGTGTTTATCGAATTGCCTACTGACAAAAGTTTACAGTTTATAAATAGTTTCACATAATAGTAATATTTCCACACTGTACAGTGCAACGTGAGGTCCGTAATCGCTCACAAAATTAGGTAATAACAGGAAATATATGCAAAGCAATAGAAGGTATAAGTGTAGCTTGGAAATTGTGATCGTTGCTCGCTCGCTCCGCTCGCTCGTAAAAATCTAGCCCAACCTCACAACCGATCCGTCACGTTCCCAAATTTGAAATAAGTCGCCTCCATATCGAATGACGAACGCAAGCGGGATTGGTTTTAGGTTAGGCTATAGTTTTCGAGCGAGCGCGGCGAGCGAGGGTCGCGTAAAGGTGTGTCACAAATCAACGGTTTGCCACATGGGGACATTGAAATATTCGCACCAGCCTGAGGAGCCGGAAGTGTTTATCGAATTGCCTACTGACAAAAGTTTACAGTTTATCAGTAGTTTCACATAATAGTAATATTTCCACACTGTACAGTGCAACATGAGGTCCGTAATCGCTCACAAAATTAGGTAATAACAGGAAATATATGCAAAGCAATAGAAGGTATAAGTGTAGCTTGGAAATTGTGATCGTTGCTCGCTCGCTCCGCTCGCTCGTAAAAATCTAGCCCAACCTCACAACCGATCGGACGCGTTCCCAAATGTGAAATAAGTCGCCTCCATATCGAATGACGAACGCAAGCGGGATTGGTTTTAGGTTAGGCTATAGTTTTCGAGCGAGCGCAGCGAGCGATTGACCTGAAAAGGAGTGTCACAAACCAACGGTTTGGCACATAGGAACATTGAAATATTCGCACCAGCCCGAGGAGCCGGAAGTGTTTAAGGAATTGCCTAGTGACAAAAGTTTACAGTTTATGAACAGTTTCACATAAATAGCAACATTTCCACATAGTACAGTGCAATGTGATGTCAGAAATGTCTGACAAAATTAGACAATAACACGAAATATATGCAAGGCAATATATGGTATATGTATAGCTTGGAAATTGTGATCGTTGCTCGCTCGCTCCGCTCGCTCGTAAAAATCTAGTCCAACCTCACCACCGATCCGACACGTTCCCAAATTTGAAATAAGTCGCCTCCATATCGAATGACGAACGCAAGCGGGATTGGTTTTAGGTTAGGCTATAGTTTTCGAGCGAGCGCAGCGAGCGATTGACGTGAAAAGGAGTGTCACAAACCAACGGTTTGGCACATAGGGACATTGAAATATTCGCACCAGCCCGAGGAGCCGGAAGTGTTTATCGAATTGCCTAGTGACAAAAGTTTACAGTTTATCAATAGTTTCACATAATAGTAATATTTCCACACTGTACAGTGCAACATGAGGTCCGTAATCGCTCACAAAATTAGGTAATAACAGGAAATATATGCAAGGCAATATAAGGTATATGTATAGCTTGGAAATTGTGACCGTTGCTCGCTCGATCCGCTCGCTCGTAGAAATTTAGTCCAACCTCACTATCGATCCAACACGTTCCCAAATTCGAAATAAGTCGCCTCCAT
Organism: Bombus affinis; assembly: GCF_024516045.1. NCBI lineage: Eukaryota > Metazoa > Arthropoda > Insecta > Hymenoptera > Apidae > Bombus > Bombus affinis. The sequence goes on along the minus strand of NW_026108938.1, from coordinate 61,104 downwards.
ATAGTATAACGAACGCAAGAGCGAATGGTTTTAGGTGAAGCTACATTTTTCGAGCGAGCGCGGCGAGCAAGGGACGCGTAAAGGTGTGCCACAATCCAACGGTTTGGCACATACGGACATTGAAATGTTCGCACCAGCCCGAGAAGCCGGAGGTCTTTATCCTATTGCCTACTGACAAAAGTTTACAGTTTATCAATAGTTTCACATAAATAGTACTATTTCCACATAGTACAGTGCAATGTGATGTCCGAAATGGCTGACAAAATTAGGTAATAGCACGAAATATATGCTAGGCAATATGAGGTATATGTATAGCTTGGAAATTGTGACCGTTGCTCGCTCGCTCCGCTCGCTCGTAGAAATTTAGTCCAACCTCACTACCGATCCGACGCATTCACAAATTTGAAATTAGTCGCCTCTATATCGTATAACGAACGCAAGAGGTAATGGTTTTAGGTGAGGCTACATTTTTCGATCGAGCACGGCGAGCAAGGGACGCGTAAAGGTGTGTCACAATCCAACGGTTTGGCACATGGGGACATTGAAATATTCGCACCAGCCCGAGGAGCCGGAAGTGTTTATCGAATTGCCTACTGACAAAAGTTTACAGTTTATAAATAGTTTCACATAATAGTAATATTTCCACACTGTACAGTGCAACGTGAGGTCCGTAATCGCTCACAAAATTAGGTAATAACAGGAAATATATGCAAAGCAATAGAAGGTATAAGTGTAGCTTGGAAATTGTGATCGTTGCTCGCTCGCTCCGCTCGCTCGTAAAAATCTAGCCCAACCTCACAACCGATCGGACGCGTTCCCAAATGTGAAATAAGTCGCCTCCATATCGAATGACGAACGCAAGCGGGATTGGTTTTAGGTTAGGCTATAGTTTTCGAGCGAGCGCGGCGAGCGAGGGTCGCGTAAAGGTGTGTCACAAATCAACGGTTTGCCACATGGGGACATTGAAATATTCGCACCAGCCTGAGGAGCCGGAAGTGTTTATCGAATTGCCTACTGACAAAAGTTTACAGTTTATCAGTAGTTTCACATAATAGTAATATTTCCACACTGTACAGTGCAACATGAGGTCCGTAATCGCTCACAAAATTAGGTAATAACAGGAAATATATGCAAAGCAATAGAAGGTATAAGTGTAGCTTGGAAATTGTGATCGTTGCTCGCTCGCTCCGCTCGCTCGTAAAAATCTAGCCCAACCTCACAACCGATCGGACGCGTTCCCAAATGTGAAATAAGTCGCCTCCATATCGAATGACGAACGCAAGCGGGATTGGTTTTAGGTTAGGCTATAGTTTTCGAGCGAGCGCAGCGAGCCAGGGTCTCGTAAAGGTGTGTCACAAACCAACGGTTTGGCACATAGGGACATTGAAATATTCGCACCAGTCCGAGGAGCCGGAAGTGTTTATCGAATTGCCTACTGACAAAAGTTTACAGTTTATCAACAGTTTCACATAATAGAAATATTTCCACACTATACAGTGCAACATGAGGTCCGTAATCGCTCACAAAATTAGGTAATAACAGGAAATATATGCAAAGCAATAGAAGGGGTAAGTGTAGCTTGGAAATTGTGATCTTTGCTCGCTCGCTCCGCTCGCTCGTAAAAATCTAGCCCAACCTCACAACCGATCGGATACGTTCCCAAATGTGAAATAAGTCGCCTCCATATCGAATGACGAACGCAAGCGGGATTGGTTTTAGGTTAGGCTATAGTTTTCGAGCGAGCGCAGCGAGCGATTGACGTGAAAAGGAGTGTCACAAACCAACGGTTCGGCACATAGGGACATTGAAATATTCGCACCAGCCCGAGGAGCCGGAAGTGTTTAAAGAATTGCCTAGTGACAAAAGTTTACAGTTTATGAACAGTTTCACATAAATAGCAACATTTCCACATAGTACAGTGCAATGTGATGTCAGAAATGTCTGACAAAATTAGACAATAACACGAAATATATGCAAGGCAATATAGGGTATATGTATAGCTTGGAAATTGTGATCGTTGCTCGCTCGCTCCGCTCGCTCGTAAAAATCTAGTCCAACCTCACCACCGATCCGACACGTTCCCAAATTTGAAATAAGTCGCCTCCATATCGAATGACGAACGCAAGCGGGATTGGTTTTAGGTTAGGCTATAGTTTTCGAGCGAGCGCAGCGAGCGATTGACGTGAAAAGGAGTGTCACAAACCAACGGTTTGGCACATAGGGACATTGAAATATTCGCACCAGCCCGAGGAGCCGGAAGTGTTTATCGAATTGCCTAGTGACAAAAGTTTACAGTTTATCAATAGTTTCACATAATAGTAATATTTCCACACTGTACAGTGCAACATGAGGTCCGTAATCGCTCACAAAATTAGGTAATAACAGGAAATATATGCAAGGCAATATAAGGTATATGTATAGCTTGGAAATTGTGACCGTTGCTCGCTCGATCCGCTCGCTCGTAGAAATTTAGTCCAACCTCACTATCGATCCAACACGTTCCCAAATTCGAAATAAGTCGCCTCCATATAGTATAACGAACGCAAGAGCGAATGGTTTTAGGTGAAGCTACATTTTTCGAGCGAGCGCGGCGAGCAAGGGACGCGTAAAGGTGTGCCACAATCCAACGGTTTGGCACATACGGACATTGAAATGTTCGCACCAGCCCGAGAAGCCGGAGGTCTTTATCCTATTGCCTACTGACAAAAGTTTACAGTTTATCAATAGTTTCACATAAATAGTACTATTTCCACATAGTACAGTGCAATGTGATGTCCGAAATGGCTGACAAAATTAGGTAATAGCACGAAATATATGCTAGGCAATATGAGGTATATGTATAGCTTGGAAATTGTGACCGTTGCTCGCTCGCTCCGCTCGCTCGTAGAAATTTAGTCCAACCTCACTACCGATCCGACGCATTCACAAATTTGAAATTAGTCGCCTCTATATCGTATAACGAACGCAAGAGGTAATGGTTTTAGGTGAGGCTACATTTTTCGATCGAGCACGGCGAGCAAGGGACGCGTAAAGGTGTGTCACAATCCAACGGTTTGGCACATGGGGACATTGAAATATTCGCACCAGCCCGAGGAGCCGGAAGTGTTTATCGAATTGCCTACTGACAAAAGTTTACAGTTTATAAATAGTTTCACATAATAGTAATATTTCCACACTGTACAGTGCAACGTGAGGTCCGTAATCGCTCACAAAATTAGGTAATAACAGGAAATATATGCAAAGCAATAGAAGGTATAAGTGTAGCTTGGAAATTGTGATCGTTGCTCGCTCGCTCCGCTCGCTCGTAAAAATCTAGCCCAACCTCACAACCGATCCGTCACGTTCCCAAATTTGAAATAAGTCGCCTCCATATCGAATGACGAACGCAAGCGGGATTGGTTTTAGGTTAGGCTATAGTTTTCGAGCGAGCGCGGCGAGCGAGGGTCGCGTAAAGGTGTGTCACAAATCAACGGTTTGCCACATGGGGACATTGAAATATTCGCACCAGCCTGAGGAGCCGGAAGTGTTTATCGAATTGCCTACTGACAAAAGTTTACAGTTTATCAGTAGTTTCACATAATAGTAATATTTCCACACTGTACAGTGCAACATGAGGTCCGTAATCGCTCACAAAATTAGGTAATAACAGGAAATATATGCAAAGCAATAGAAGGTATAAGTGTAGCTTGGAAATTGTGATCGTTGCTCGCTCGCTCCGCTCGCTCGTAAAAATCTAGCCCAACCTCACAACCGATCGGACGCGTTCCCAAATGTGAAATAAGTCGCCTCCATATCGAATGACGAACGCAAGCGGGATTGGTTTTAGGTTAGGCTATAGTTTTCGAGCGAGCGCAGCGAGCGATTGACCTGAAAAGGAGTGTCACAAACCAACGGTTTGGCACATAGGAACATTGAAATATTCGCACCAGCCCGAGGAGCCGGAAGTGTTTAAGGAATTGCCTAGTGACAAAAGTTTACAGTTTATGAACAGTTTCACATAAATAGCAACATTTCCACATAGTACAGTGCAATGTGATGTCAGAAATGTCTGACAAAATTAGACAATAACACGAAATATATGCAAGGCAATATATGGTATATGTATAGCTTGGAAATTGTGATCGTTGCTCGCTCGCTCCGCTCGCTCGTAAAAATCTAGTCCAACCTCACCACCGATCCGACACGTTCCCAAATTTGAAATAAGTCGCCTCCATATCGAATGACGAACGCAAGCGGGATTGGTTTTAGGTTAGGCTATAGTTTTCGAGCGAGCGCAGCGAGCGATTGACGTGAAAAGGAGTGTCACAAACCAACGGTTTGGCACATAGGGACATTGAAATATTCGCACCAGCCCGAGGAGCCGGAAGTGTTTATCGAATTGCCTAGTGACAAAAGTTTACAGTTTATCAATAGTTTCACATAATAGTAATATTTCCACACTGTACAGTGCAACATGAGGTCCGTAATCGCTCACAAAATTAGGTAATAACAGGAAATATATGCAAGGCAATATAAGGTATATGTATAGCTTGGAAATTGTGACCGTTGCTCGCTCGATCCGCTCGCTCGTAGAAATTTAGTCCAACCTCACTATCGATCCAACACGTTCCCAAATTCGAAATAAGTCGCCTCCATATAGTATAACGAACGCAAGAGCGAATGGTTTTAGGTGAAGCTACATTTTTCGAGCGAGCGCGGCGAGCAAGGGACGCGTAAAGGTGTGCCACAATCCAACGGTTTGGCACATACGGACATTGAAATGTTCGCACCAGCCCGAGAAGCCGGAGGTCTTTATCCTATTGCCTACTGACAAAAGTTTACAGTTTATCAATAGTTTCACATAAATAGTACTATTTCCACATAGTACAGTGCAATGTGATGTCCGAAATGGCTGACAAAATTAGGTAATAGCACGAAATATATGCTAGGCAATATGAGGTATATGTATAGCTTGGAAATTGTGACCGTTGCTCGCTCGCTCCGCTCGCTCGTAGAAATTTAGTCCAACCTCACTACCGATCCGACGCATTCACAAATTTGAAATTAGTCGCCTCTATATCGTATAACGAACGCAAGAGGTAATGGTTTTAGGTGAGGCTACATTTTTCGATCGAGCACGGCGAGCAAGGGACGCGTAAAGGTGTGTCACAATCCAACGGTTTGGCACATGGGGACATTGAAATATTCGCACCAGCCCGAGGAGCCGGAAGTGTTTATCGAATTGCCTACTGACAAAAGTTTACAGTTTATAAATAGTTTCACATAATAGTAATATTTCCACACTGTACAGTGCAACGTGAGGTCCGTAATCGCTCACAAAATTAGGTAATAACAGGAAATATATGCAAAGCAATAGAAGGTATAAGTGTAGCTTGGAAATTGTGATCGTTGCTCGCTCGCTCCGCTCGCTCGTAAAAATCTAGCCCAACCTCACAACCGATCCGTCACGTTCCCAAATTTGAAATAAGTCGCCTCCATATCGAATGACGAACGCAAGCGGGATTGGTTTTAGGTTAGGCTATAGTTTTCGAGCGAGCGCGGCGAGCGAGGGTCGCGTAAAGGTGTGTCACAAATCAACGGTTTGCCACATGGGGACATTGAAATATTCGCACCAGCCTGAGGAGCCGGAAGTGTTTATCGAATTGCCTACTGACAAAAGTTTACAGTTTATCAGTAGTTTCACATAATAGTAATATTTCCACACTGTACAGTGCAACATGAGGTCCGTAATCGCTCACAAAATTAGGTAATAACAGGAAATATATGCAAAGCAATAGAAGGTATAAGTGTAGCTTGGAAATTGTGATCGTTGCTCGCTCGCTCCGCTCGCTCGTAAAAATCTAGCCCAACCTCACAACCGATCGGACGCGTTCCCAAATGTGAAATAAGTCGCCTCCATATCGAATGACGAACGCAAGCGGGATTGGTTTTAGGTTAGGCTATAGTTTTCGAGCGAGCGCAGCGAGCCAGGGTCTCGTAAAGGTGTGTCACAAACCAACGGTTTGGCACATAGGGACATTGAAATATTCGCACCAGTCCGAGGAGCCGGAAGTGTTTATCGAATTGCCTACTGACAAAAGTTTACAGTTTATCAACAGTTTCACATAATAGAAATATTTCCACACTATACAGTGCAACATGAGGTCCGTAATCGCTCACAAAATTAGGTAATAACAGGAAATATATGCAAAGCAATAGAAGGGGTAAGTGTAGCTTGGAAATTGTGATCTTTGCTCGCTCGCTCCGCTCGCTCGTAAAAATCTAGCCCAACCTCACAACCGATCGGATACGTTCCCAAATGTGAAATAAGTCGCCTCCATATCGAATGACGAACGCAAGCGGGATTGGTTTTAGGTTAGGCTATAGTTTTCGAGCGAGCGCAGCGAGCGATTGACGTGAAAAGGAGTGTCACAAACCAACGGTTCGGCACATAGGGACATTGAAATATTCGCACCAGCCCGAGGAGCCGGAAGTGTTTAAAGAATTGCCTAGTGACAAAAGTTTACAGTTTATGAACAGTTTCACATAAATAGCAACATTTCCACATAGTACAGTGCAATGTGATGTCAGAAATGTCTGACAAAATTAGACAATAACACGAAATATATGCAAGGCAATATAGGGTATATGTATAGCTTGGAAATTGTGATCGTTGCTCGCTCGCTCCGCTCGCTCGTAAAAATCTAGTCCAACCTCACCACCGATCCGACACGTTCCCAAATTTGAAATAAGTCGCCTCCATATCGAATGACGAACGCAAGCGGGATTGGTTTTAGGTTAGGCTATAGTTTTCGAGCGAGCGCAGCGAGCGATTGACGTGAAAAGGAGTGTCACAAACCAACGGTTTGGCACATAGGGACATTGAAATATTCGCACCAGCCCGAGGAGCCGGAAGTGTTTATCGAATTGCCTAGTGACAAAAGTTTACAGTTTATCAATAGTTTCACATAATAGTAATATTTCCACACTGTACAGTGCAACATGAGGTCCGTAATCGCTCACAAAATTAGGTAATAACAGGAAATATATGCAAGGCAATATAAGGTATATGTATAGCTTGGAAATTGTGACCGTTGCTCGCTCGATCCGCTCGCTCGTAGAAATTTAGTCCAACCTCACTATCGATCCAACACGTTCCCAAATTCGAAATAAGTCGCCTCCATATAGTATAACGAACGCAAGAGCGAATGGTTTTAGGTGAAGCTACATTTTTCGAGCGAGCGCGGCGAGCAAGGGACGCGTAAAGGTGTGCCACAATCCAACGGTTTGGCACATACGGACATTGAAATGTTCGCACCAGCCCGAGAAGCCGGAGGTCTTTATCCTATTGCCTACTGACAAAAGTTTACAGTTTATCAATAGTTTCACATAAATAGTACTATTTCCACATAGTACAGTGCAATGTGATGTCCGAAATGGCTGACAAAATTAGGTAATAGCACGAAATATATGCTAGGCAATATGAGGTATATGTATAGCTTGGAAATTGTGACCGTTGCTCGCTCGCTCCGCTCGCTCGTAGAAATTTAGTCCAACCTCACTACCGATCCGACGCATTCACAAATTTGAAATTAGTCGCCTCTATATCGTATAACGAACGCAAGAGGTAATGGTTTTAGGTGAGGCTACATTTTTCGATCGAGCACGGCGAGCAAGGGACGCGTAAAGGTGTGTCACAATCCAACGGTTTGGCACATGGGGACATTGAAATATTCGCACCAGCCCGAGGAGCCGGAAGTGTTTATCGAATTGCCTACTGACAAAAGTTTACAGTTTATAAATAGTTTCACATAATAGTAATATTTCCACACTGTACAGTGCAACGTGAGGTCCGTAATCGCTCACAAAATTAGGTAATAACAGGAAATATATGCAAAGCAATAGAAGGTATAAGTGTAGCTTGGAAATTGTGATCGTTGCTCGCTCGCTCCGCTCGCTCGTAAAAATCTAGCCCAACCTCACAACCGATCCGTCACGTTCCCAAATTTGAAATAAGTCGCCTCCATATCGAATGACGAACGCAAGCGGGATTGGTTTTAGGTTAGGCTATAGTTTTCGAGCGAGCGCGGCGAGCGAGGGTCGCGTAAAGGTGTGTCACAAATCAACGGTTTGCCACATGGGGACATTGAAATATTCGCACCAGCCTGAGGAGCCGGAAGTGTTTATCGAATTGCCTACTGACAAAAGTTTACAGTTTATCAGTAGTTTCACATAATAGTAATATTTCCACACTGTACAGTGCAACATGAGGTCCGTAATCGCTCACAAAATTAGGTAATAACAGGAAATATATGCAAAGCAATAGAAGGTATAAGTGTAGCTTGGAAATTGTGATCGTTGCTCGCTCGCTCCGCTCGCTCGTAAAAATCTAGCCCAACCTCACAACCGATCGGACGCGTTCCCAAATGTGAAATAAGTCGCCTCCATATCGAATGACGAACGCAAGCGGGATTGGTTTTAGGTTAGGCTATAGTTTTCGAGCGAGCGCAGCGAGCGATTGACCTGAAAAGGAGTGTCACAAACCAACGGTTTGGCACATAGGAACATTGAAATATTCGCACCAGCCCGAGGAGCCGGAAGTGTTTAAGGAATTGCCTAGTGACAAAAGTTTACAGTTTATGAACAGTTTCACATAAATAGCAACATTTCCACATAGTACAGTGCAATGTGATGTCAGAAATGTCTGACAAAATTAGACAATAACACGAAATATATGCAAGGCAATATATGGTATATGTATAGCTTGGAAATTGTGATCGTTGCTCGCTCGCTCCGCTCGCTCGTAAAAATCTAGTCCAACCTCACCACCGATCCGACACGTTCCCAAATTTGAAATAAGTCGCCTCCATATCGAATGACGAACGCAAGCGGGATTGGTTTTAGGTTAGGCTATAGTTTTCGAGCGAGCGCAGCGAGCGATTGACGTGAAAAGGAGTGTCACAAACCAACGGTTTGGCACATAGGGACATTGAAATATTCGCACCAGCCCGAGGAGCCGGAAGTGTTTATCGAATTGCCTAGTGACAAAAGTTTACAGTTTATCAATAGTTTCACATAATAGTAATATTTCCACACTGTACAGTGCAACATGAGGTCCGTAATCGCTCACAAAATTAGGTAATAACAGGAAATATATGCAAGGCAATATAAGGTATATGTATAGCTTGGAAATTGTGACCGTTGCTCGCTCGATCCGCTCGCTCGTAGAAATTTAGTCCAACCTCACTATCGATCCAACACGTTCCCAAATTCGAAATAAGTCGCCTCCATATAGTATAACGAACGCAAGAGCGAATGGTTTTAGGTGAAGCTACATTTTTCGAGCGAGCGCGGCGAGCAAGGGACGCGTAAAGGTGTGCCACAATCCAACGGTTTGGCACATACGGACATTGAAATGTTCGCACCAGCCCGAGAAGCCGGAGGTCTTTATCCTATTGCCTACTGACAAAAGTTTACAGTTTATCAATAGTTTCACATAAATAGTACTATTTCCACATAGTACAGTGCAATGTGATGTCCGAAATGGCTGACAAAATTAGGTAATAGCACGAAATATATGCTAGGCAATATGAGGTATATGTATAGCTTGGAAATTGTGACCGTTGCTCGCTCGCTCCGCTCGCTCGTAGAAATTTAGTCCAACCTCACTACCGATCCGACGCATTCACAAATTTGAAATTAGTCGCCTCTATATCGTATAACGAACGCAAGAGGTAATGGTTTTAGGTGAGGCTACATTTTTCGATCGAGCACGGCGAGCAAGGGACGCGTAAAGGTGTGTCACAATCCAACGGTTTGGCACATGGGGACATTGAAATATTCGCACCAGCCCGAGGAGCCGGAAGTGTTTATCGAATTGCCTACTGACAAAAGTTTACAGTTTATAAATAGTTTCACATAATAGTAATATTTCCACACTGTACAGTGCAACGTGAGGTCCGTAATCGCTCACAAAATTAGGTAATAACAGGAAATATATGCAAAGCAATAGAAGGTATAAGTGTAGCTTGGAAATTGTGATCGTTGCTCGCTCGCTCCGCTCGCTCGTAAAAATCTAGCCCAACCTCACAACCGATCCGTCACGTTCCCAAATTTGAAATAAGTCGCCTCCATATCGAATGACGAACGCAAGCGGGATTGGTTTTAGGTTAGGCTATAGTTTTCGAGCGAGCGCGGCGAGCGAGGGTCGCGTAAAGGTGTGTCACAAATCAACGGTTTGCCACATGGGGACATTGAAATATTCGCACCAGCCTGAGGAGCCGGAAGTGTTTATCGAATTGCCTACTGACAAAAGTTTACAGTTTATCAGTAGTTTCACATAATAGTAATATTTCCACACTGTACAGTGCAACATGAGGTCCGTAATCGCTCACAAAATTAGGTAATAACAGGAAATATATGCAAAGCAATAGAAGGTATAAGTGTAGCTTGGAAATTGTGATCGTTGCTCGCTCGCTCCGCTCGCTCGTAAAAATCTAGCCCAACCTCACAACCGATCGGACGCGTTCCCAAATGTGAAATAAGTCGCCTCCATATCGAATGACGAACGCAAGCGGGATTGGTTTTAGGTTAGGCTATAGTTTTCGAGCGAGCGCAGCGAGCCAGGGTCTCGTAAAGGTGTGTCACAAACCAACGGTTTGGCACATAGGGACATTGAAATATTCGCACCAGTCCGAGGAGCCGGAAGTGTTTATCGAATTGCCTACTGACAAAAGTTTACAGTTTATCAACAGTTTCACATAATAGAAATATTTCCACACTATACAGTGCAACATGAGGTCCGTAATCGCTCACAAAATTAGGTAATAACAGGAAATATATGCAAAGCAATAGAAGGGGTAAGTGTAGCTTGGAAATTGTGATCTTTGCTCGCTCGCTCCGCTCGCTCGTAAAAATCTAGCCCAACCTCACAACCGATCGGATACGTTCCCAAATGTGAAATAAGTCGCCTCCATATCGAATGACGAACGCAAGCGGGATTGGTTTTAGGTTAGGCTATAGTTTTCGAGCGAGCGCAGCGAGCGATTGACGTGAAAAGGAGTGTCACAAACCAACGGTTCGGCACATAGGGACATTGAAATATTCGCACCAGCCCGAGGAGCCGGAAGTGTTTAAAGAATTGCCTAGTGACAAAAGTTTACAGTTTATGAACAGTTTCACATAAATAGCAACATTTCCACATAGTACAGTGCAATGTGATGTCAGAAATGTCTGACAAAATTAGACAATAACACGAAATATATGCAAGGCAATATAGGGTATATGTATAGCTTGGAAATTGTGATCGTTGCTCGCTCGCTCCGCTCGCTCGTAAAAATCTAGTCCAACCTCACCACCGATCCGACACGTTCCCAAATTTGAAATAAGTCGCCTCCATATCGAATGACGAACGCAAGCGGGATTGGTTTTAGGTTAGGCTATAGTTTTCGAGCGAGCGCAGCGAGCGATTGACGTGAAAAGGAGTGTCACAAACCAACGGTTTGGCACATAGGGACATTGAAATATTCGCACCAGCCCGAGGAGCCGGAAGTGTTTATCGAATTGCCTAGTGACAAAAGTTTACAGTTTATCAATAGTTTCACATAATAGTAATATTTCCACACTGTACAGTGCAACATGAGGTCCGTAATCGCTCACAAAATTAGGTAATAACAGGAAATATATGCAAGGCAATATAAGGTATATGTATAGCTTGGAAATTGTGACCGTTGCTCGCTCGATCCGCTCGCTCGTAGAAATTTAGTCCAACCTCACTATCGATCCAACACGTTCCCAAATTCGAAATAAGTCGCCTCCATATAGTATAACGAACGCAAGAGCGAATGGTTTTAGGTGAAGCTACATTTTTCGAGCGAGCGCGGCGAGCAAGGGACGCGTAAAGGTGTGCCACAATCCAACGGTTTGGCACATACGGACATTGAAATGTTCGCACCAGCCCGAGAAGCCGGAGGTCTTTATCCTATTGCCTACTGACAAAAGTTTACAGTTTATCAATAGTTTCACATAAATAGTACTATTTCCACATAGTACAGTGCAATGTGATGTCCGAAATGGCTGACAAAATTAGGTAATAGCACGAAATATATGCTAGGCAATATGAGGTATATGTATAGCTTGGAAATTGTGACCGTTGCTCGCTCGCTCCGCTCGCTCGTAGAAATTTAGTCCAACCTCACTACCGATCCGACGCATTCACAAATTTGAAATTAGTCGCCTCTATATCGTATAACGAACGCAAGAGGTAATGGTTTTAGGTGAGGCTACATTTTTCGATCGAGCACGGCGAGCAAGGGACGCGTAAAGGTGTGTCACAATCCAACGGTTTGGCACATGGGGACATTGAAATATTCGCACCAGCCCGAGGAGCCGGAAGTGTTTATCGAATTGCCTACTGACAAAAGTTTACAGTTTATAAATAGTTTCACATAATAGTAATATTTCCACACTGTACAGTGCAACGTGAGGTCCGTAATCGCTCACAAAATTAGGTAATAACAGGAAATATATGCAAAGCAATAGAAGGTATAAGTGTAGCTTGGAAATTGTGATCGTTGCTCGCTCGCTCCGCTCGCTCGTAAAAATCTAGCCCAACCTCACAACCGATCCGTCACGTTCCCAAATTTGAAATAAGTCGCCTCCATATCGAATGACGAACGCAAGCGGGATTGGTTTTAGGTTAGGCTATAGTTTTCGAGCGAGCGCGGCGAGCGAGGGTCGCGTAAAGGTGTGTCACAAATCAACGGTTTGCCACATGGGGACATTGAAATATTCGCACCAGCCTGAGGAGCCGGAAGTGTTTATCGAATTGCCTACTGACAAAAGTTTACAGTTTATCAGTAGTTTCACATAATAGTAATATTTCCACACTGTACAGTGCAACATGAGGTCCGTAATCGCTCACAAAATTAGGTAATAACAGGAAATATATGCAAAGCAATAGAAGGTATAAGTGTAGCTTGGAAATTGTGATCGTTGCTCGCTCGCTCCGCTCGCTCGTAAAAATCTAGCCCAACCTCACAACCGATCGGACGCGTTCCCAAATGTGAAATAAGTCGCCTCCATATCGAATGACGAACGCAAGCGGGATTGGTTTTAGGTTAGGCTATAGTTTTCGAGCGAGCGCAGCGAGCCAGGGTCTCGTAAAGGTGTGTCACAAACCAACGGTTTGGCACATAGGGACATTGAAATATTCGCACCAGTCCGAGGAGCCGGAAGTGTTTATCGAATTGCCTACTGACAAAAGTTTACAGTTTATCAACAGTTTCACATAATAGAAATATTTCCACACTATACAGTGCAACATGAGGTCCGTAATCGCTCACAAAATTAGGTAATAACAGGAAATATATGCAAAGCAATAGAAGGGGTAAGTGTAGCTTGGAAATTGTGATCTTTGCTCGCTCGCTCCGCTCGCTCGTAAAAATCTAGCCCAACCTCACAACCGATCGGATACGTTCCCAAATGTGAAATAAGTCGCCTCCATATCGAATGACGAACGCAAGCGGGATTGGTTTTAGGTTAGGCTATAGTTTTCGAGCGAGCGCAGCGAGCGATTGACGTGAAAAGGAGTGTCACAAACCAACGGTTCGGCACATAGGGACATTGAAATATTCGCACCAGCCCGAGGAGCCGGAAGTGTTTAAAGAATTGCCTAGTGACAAAAGTTTACAGTTTATGAACAGTTTCACATAAATAGCAACATTTCCACATAGTACAGTGCAATGTGATGTCAGAAATGTCTGACAAAATTAGACAATAACACGAAATATATGCAAGGCAATATAGGGTATATGTATAGCTTGGAAATTGTGATCGTTGCTCGCTCGCTCCGCTCGCTCGTAAAAATCTAGTCCAACCTCACCACCGATCCGACACGTTCCCAAATTTGAAATAAGTCGCCTCCATATCGAATGACGAACGCAAGCGGGATTGGTTTTAGGTTAGGCTATAGTTTTCGAGCGAGCGCAGCGAGCGATTGACGTGAAAAGGAGTGTCACAAACCAACGGTTTGGCACATAGGGACATTGAAATATTCGCACCAGCCCGAGGAGCCGGAAGTGTTTATCGAATTGCCTAGTGACAAAAGTTTACAGTTTATCAATAGTTTCACATAATAGTAATATTTCCACACTGTACAGTGCAACATGAGGTCCGTAATCGCTCACAAAATTAGGTAATAACAGGAAATATATGCAAGGCAATATAAGGTATATGTATAGCTTGGAAATTGTGACCGTTGCTCGCTCGATCCGCTCGCTCGTAGAAATTTAGTCCAACCTCACTATCGATCCAACACGTTCCCAAATTCGAAATAAGTCGCCTCCATATAGTATAACGAACGCAAGAGCGAATGGTTTTAGGTGAAGCTACATTTTTCGAGCGAGCGCGGCGAGCAAGGGACGCGTAAAGGTGTGCCACAATCCAACGGTTTGGCACATACGGACATTGAAATGTTCGCACCAGCCCGAGAAGCCGGAGGTCTTTATCCTATTGCCTACTGACAAAAGTTTACAGTTTATCAATAGTTTCACATAAATAGTACTATTTCCACATAGTACAGTGCAATGTGATGTCCGAAATGGCTGACAAAATTAGGTAATAGCACGAAATATATGCTAGGCAATATGAGGTATATGTATAGCTTGGAAATTGTGACCGTTGCTCGCTCGCTCCGCTCGCTCGTAGAAATTTAGTCCAACCTCACTACCGATCCGACGCATTCACAAATTTGAAATTAGTCGCCTCTATATCGTATAACGAACGCAAGAGGTAATGGTTTTAGGTGAGGCTACATTTTTCGATCGAGCACGGCGAGCAAGGGACGCGTAAAGGTGTGTCACAATCCAACGGTTTGGCACATGGGGACATTGAAATATTCGCACCAGCCCGAGGAGCCGGAAGTGTTTATCGAATTGCCTACTGACAAAAGTTTACAGTTTATAAATAGTTTCACATAATAGTAATATTTCCACACTGTACAGTGCAACGTGAGGTCCGTAATCGCTCACAAAATTAGGTAATAACAGGAAATATATGCAAAGCAATAGAAGGTATAAGTGTAGCTTGGAAATTGTGATCGTTGCTCGCTCGCTCCGCTCGCTCGTAAAAATCTAGCCCAACCTCACAACCGATCCGTCACGTTCCCAAATTTGAAATAAGTCGCCTCCATATCGAATGACGAACGCAAGCGGGATTGGTTTTAGGTTAGGCTATAGTTTTCGAGCGAGCGCGGCGAGCGAGGGTCGCGTAAAGGTGTGTCACAAATCAACGGTTTGCCACATGGGGACATTGAAATATTCGCACCAGCCTGAGGAGCCGGAAGTGTTTATCGAATTGCCTACTGACAAAAGTTTACAGTTTATCAGTAGTTTCACATAATAGTAATATTTCCACACTGTACAGTGCAACATGAGGTCCGTAATCGCTCACAAAATTAGGTAATAACAGGAAATATATGCAAAGCAATAGAAGGTATAAGTGTAGCTTGGAAATTGTGATCGTTGCTCGCTCGCTCCGCTCGCTCGTAAAAATCTAGCCCAACCTCACAACCGATCGGACGCGTTCCCAAATGTGAAATAAGTCGCCTCCATATCGAATGACGAACGCAAGCGGGATTGGTTTTAGGTTAGGCTATAGTTTTCGAGCGAGCGCAGCGAGCGATTGACCTGAAAAGGAGTGTCACAAACCAACGGTTTGGCACATAGGAACATTGAAATATTCGCACCAGCCCGAGGAGCCGGAAGTGTTTAAGGAATTGCCTAGTGACAAAAGTTTACAGTTTATGAACAGTTTCACATAAATAGCAACATTTCCACATAGTACAGTGCAATGTGATGTCAGAAATGTCTGACAAAATTAGACAATAACACGAAATATATGCAAGGCTATATATGGTATATGTATAGCTTGGAAATTGTGATCGTTGCTCGCTCGCTCCGCTCGCTCGTAAAAATCTAGTCCAACCTCACCACCGATCCGACACGTTCCCAAATTTGAAATAAGTCGCCTCCATATCGAATGACGAACGCAAGCGGGATTGGTTTTAGGTTAGGCTATAGTTTTCGAGCGAGCGCAGCGAGCGATTGACGTGAAAAGGAGTGTCACAAACCAACGGTTTGGCACATAGGGACATTGAAATATTCGCACCAGCCCGAGGAGCCGGAAGTGTTTATCGAATTGCCTAGTGACAAAAGTTTACAGTTTATCAATAGTTTCACATAATAGTAATATTTCCACACTGTACAGTGCAACATGAGGTCCGTAATCGCTCACAAAATTAGGTAATAACAGGAAATATATGCAAGGCAATATAAGGTATATGTATAGCTTGGAAATTGTGACCGTTGCTCGCTCGATCCGCTCGCTCGTAGAAATTTAGTCCAACCTCACTATCGATCCAACACGTTCCCAAATTCGAAATAAGTCGCCTCCATATAGTATAACGAACGCAAGAGCGAATGGTTTTAGGTGAAGCTACATTTTTCGAGCGAGCGCGGCGAGCAAGGGACGCGTAAAGGTGTGCCACAATCCAACGGTTTGGCACATACGGACATTGAAATGTTCGCACCAGCCCGAGAAGCCGGAGGTCTTTATCCTATTGCCTACTGACAAAAGTTTACAGTTTATCAATAGTTTCACATAAATAGTACTATTTCCACATAGTACAGTGCAATGTGATGTCCGAAATGGCTGACAAAATTAGGTAATAGCACGAAATATATGCTAGGCAATATGAGGTATATGTATAGCTTGGAAATTGTGACCGTTGCTCGCTCGCTCCGCTCGCTCGTAGAAATTTAGTCCAACCTCACTACCGATCCGACGCATTCACAAATTTGAAATTAGTCGCCTCTATATCGTATAACGAACGCAAGAGGTAATGGTTTTAGGTGAGGCTACATTTTTCGATCGAGCACGGCGAGCAAGGGACGCGTAAAGGTGTGTCACAATCCAACGGTTTGGCACATGGAGACATTGAAATATTCGCACCAGCCCGAGGAGCCGGAAGTGTTTATCGAATTGCCTACTGACAAAAGTTTACAGTTTATAAATAGTTTCACATAATAGTAATATTTCCACACTGTACAGTGCAACGTGAGGTCCGTAATCGCTCACAAAATTAGGTAATAACAGGAAATATATGCAAAGCAATAGAAGGTATAAGTGTAGCTTGGAAATTGTGATCGTTGCTCGCTCGCTCCGCTCGCTCGTAAAAATCTAGCCCAACCTCACAACCGATCCGTCACGTTCCCAAATTTGAAATAAGTCGCCTCCATATCGAATGACGAACGCAAGCGGGATTGGTTTTAGGTTAGGCTATAGTTTTCGAGCGAGCGCGGCGAGCGAGGGTCGCGTAAAGGTGTGTCACAAATCAACGGTTTGCCACATGGGGACATTGAAATATTCGCACCAGCCTGAGGAGCCGGAAGTGTTTATCGAATTGCCTACTGACAAAAGTTTACAGTTTATCAGTAGTTTCACATAATAGTAATATTTCCACACTGTACAGTGCAACATGAGGTCCGTAATCGCTCACAAAATTAGGTAATAACAGGAAATATATGCAAAGCAATAGAAGGTATAAGTGTAGCTTGGAAATTGTGATCGTTGCTCGCTCGCTCCGCTCGCTCGTAAAAATCTAGCCCAACCTCACAACCGATCGGACGCGTTCCCAAATGTGAAATAAGTCGCCTCCATATCGAATGACGAACGCAAGCGGGATTGGTTTTAGGTTAGGCTATAGTTTTCGAGCGAGCGCAGCGAGCCAGGGTCTCGTAAAGGTGTGTCACAAACCAACGGTTTGGCACATAGGGACATTGAAATATTCGCACCAGTCCGAGGAGCCGGAAGTGTTTATCGAATTGCCTACTGACAAAAGTTTACAGTTTATCAACAGTTTCACATAATAGAAATATTTCCACACTATACAGTGCAACATGAGGTCCGTAATCGCTCACAAAATTAGGTAATAACAGGAAATATATGCAAAGCAATAGAAGGGGTAAGTGTAGCTTGGAAATTGTGATCTTTGCTCGCTCGCTCCGCTCGCTCGTAAAAATCTAGCCCAACCTCACAACCGATCGGATACGTTCCCAAATGTGAAATAAGTCGCCTCCATATCGAATGACGAACGCAAGCGGGATTGGTTTTAGGTTAGGCTATAGTTTTCGAGCGAGCGCAGCGAGCGATTGACGTGAAAAGGAGTGTCACAAACCAACGGTTCGGCACATAGGGACATTGAAATATTCGCACCAGCCCGAGGAGCCGGAAGTGTTTAAAGAATTGCCTAGTGACAAAAGTTTACAGTTTATGAACAGTTTCACATAAATAGCAACATTTCCACATAGTACAGTGCAATGTGATGTCAGAAATGTCTGACAAAATTAGACAATAACACGAAATATATGCAAGGCAATATAGGGTATATGTATAGCTTGGAAATTGTGATCGTTGCTCGCTCGCTCCGCTCGCTCGTAAAAATCTAGTCCAACCTCACCACCGATCCGACACGTTCCCAAATTTGAAATAAGTCGCCTCCATATCGAATGACGAACGCAAGCGGGATTGGTTTTAGGTTAGGCTATAGTTTTCGAGCGAGCGCAGCGAGCGATTGACGTGAAAAGGAGTGTCACAAACCAACGGTTTGGCACATAGGGACATTGAAATATTCGCACCAGCCCGAGGAGCCGGAAGTGTTTATCGAATTGCCTAGTGACAAAAGTTTACAGTTTATCAATAGTTTCACATAATAGTAATATTTCCACACTGTACAGTGCAACATGAGGTCCGTAATCGCTCACAAAATTAGGTAATAACAGGAAATATATGCAAGGCAATATAAGGTATATGTATAGCTTGGAAATTGTGACCGTTGCTCGCTCGATCCGCTCGCTCGTAGAAATTTAGTCCAACCTCACTATCGATCCAACACGTTCCCAAATTCGAAATAAGTCGCCTCCATATAGTATAACGAACGCAAGAGCGAATGGTTTTAGGTGAAGCTACATTTTTCGAGCGAGCGCGGCGAGCAAGGGACGCGTAAAGGTGTGCCACAATCCAACGGTTTGGCACATACGGACATTGAAATGTTCGCACCAGCCCGAGAAGCCGGAGGTCTTTATCCTATTGCCTACTGACAAAAGTTTACAGTTTATCAATAGTTTCACATAAATAGTACTATTTCCACATAGTACAGTGCAATGTGATGTCCGAAATGGCTGACAAAATTAGGTAATAGCACGAAATATATGCTAGGCAATATGAGGTATATGTATAGCTTGGAAATTGTGACCGTTGCTCGCTCGCTCCGCTCGCTCGTAGAAATTTAGTCCAACCTCACTACCGATCCGACGCATTCACAAATTTGAAATTAGTCGCCTCTATATCGTATAACGAACGCAAGAGGTAATGGTTTTAGGTGAGGCTACATTTTTCGATCGAGCACGGCGAGCAAGGGACGCGTAAAGGTGTGTCACAATCCAACGGTTTGGCACATGGGGACATTGAAATATTCGCACCAGCCCGAGGAGCCGGAAGTGTTTATCGAATTGCCTACTGACAAAAGTTTACAGTTTATAAATAGTTTCACATAATAGTAATATTTCCACACTGTACAGTGCAACGTGAGGTCCGTAATCGCTCACAAAATTAGGTAATAACAGGAAATATATGCAAAGCAATAGAAGGTATAAGTGTAGCTTGGAAATTGTGATCGTTGCTCGCTCGCTCCGCTCGCTCGTAAAAATCTAGCCCAACCTCACAACCGATCCGTCACGTTCCCAAATTTGAAATAAGTCGCCTCCATATCGAATGACGAACGCAAGCGGGATTGGTTTTAGGTTAGGCTATAGTTTTCGAGCGAGCGCGGCGAGCGAGGGTCGCGTAAAGGTGTGTCACAAATCAACGGTTTGCCACATGGGGACATTGAAATATTCGCACCAGCCTGAGGAGCCGGAAGTGTTTATCGAATTGCCTACTGACAAAAGTTTACAGTTTATCAGTAGTTTCACATAATAGTAATATTTCCACACTGTACAGTGCAACATGAGGTCCGTAATCGCTCACAAAATTAGGTAATAACAGGAAATATATGCAAAGCAATAGAAGGTATAAGTGTAGCTTGGAAATTGTGATCGTTGCTCGCTCGCTCCGCTCGCTCGTAAAAATCTAGCCCAACCTCACAACCGATCGGACGCGTTCCCAAATGTGAAATAAGTCGCCTCCATATCGAATGACGAACGCAAGCGGGATTGGTTTTAGGTTAGGCTATAGTTTTCGAGCGAGCGCAGCGAGCCAGGGTCTCGTAAAGGTGTGTCACAAACCAACGGTTTGGCACATAGGGACATTGAAATATTCGCACCAGTCCGAGGAGCCGGAAGTGTTTATCGAATTGCCTACTGACAAAAGTTTACAGTTTATCAACAGTTTCACATAATAGAAATATTTCCACACTATACAGTGCAACATGAGGTCCGTAATCGCTCACAAAATTAGGTAATAACAGGAAATATATGCAAAGCAATAGAAGGGGTAAGTGTAGCTTGGAAATTGTGATCTTTGCTCGCTCGCTCCGCTCGCTCGTAAAAATCTAGCCCAACCTCACAACCGATCGGATACGTTCCCAAATGTGAAATAAGTCGCCTCCATATCGAATGACGAACGCAAGCGGGATTGGTTTTAGGTTAGGCTATAGTTTTCGAGCGAGCGCAGCGAGCGATTGACGTGAAAAGGAGTGTCACAAACCAACGGTTCGGCACATAGGGACATTGAAATATTCGCACCAGCCCGAGGAGCCGGAAGTGTTTAAAGAATTGCCTAGTGACAAAAGTTTACAGTTTATGAACAGTTTCACATAAATAGCAACATTTCCACATAGTACAGTGCAATGTGATGTCAGAAATGTCTGACAAAATTAGACAATAACACGAAATATATGCAAGGCAATATAAGGTATATGTATAGCTTGGAAATTGTGATCGTTGCTCGCTCGCTCCGCTCGCTCGTGAAAATCTAGTCCAACCTCACAACCGATCCGACACGTTCCCAAATTTGAAATAAGTCGCCTCCATATCGAATGACGAACGCAAGCGGGATTGGTTTTAGGTTAGGCTATAGTTTTCGAGCGAGCGCAGCGAGCGATTGACGTGAAAAGGAGTGTCACAAACCAACGGTTTGGCACATAGGGACATTGAAATATTCGCTCCAGCCCGAGGAGCCGGAAGTGTTTATCGAATTGCCTAGTGACAAAAGTTTACAGTTTATCAATTGTTTCACATAATAGTAATATTTCCACACTGTACAGTGCAACATGAGGTCCGTAATCGCTCACAAAATTAGGTAATAACAGGAAATATATGCAAGGCAATATAAGGTATATGTATAGCTTGGAAATTGTGACCGTTGCTCGCTCGATCCGCTCGCTCGTAGAAATTTAGTCCAACCTCACTATCGATCCAACACGTTCCCAAATTCGAAATAAGTCGCCTCCATATAGTATAACGAACGCAAGAGCGAATGGTTTTAGGTGAAGCTACATTTTTCGAGCGAGCACGGCGAGCAAGGGACGCGTAAAGGTGTGCCACAATCCAACGGTTTGGCACATACGGACATTGAAATGTTCGCACCAGCCCGAGAAGCCGGAGGTCTTTATCCTATTGCCTACTGACAAAAGTTTACAGTTTATCAATAGTTTCACATAAATAGTACTATTTCCACATAGTACAGTGCAATGTGATGTCCGAAATGGCTGACAAAATTTGGTAATAGCACGAAATATATGCTAGGCAATATGAGGTATATGTATAGCTTGGAAATTGTGACCGTTGCTCGCTCGCTCCGCTCGCTCGTAGAAATTTAGTCCAACCTCACTACCGATCCGACGCATTCCCAAATTTGAAATTAGTCGCCTCTATATCGTATAACGAACGCAAGAGGTAATGGTTTTAGGTGAGGCTACATTTTTCGATCGAGCACGGCGAGCAAGGGACGCGTAAAGGTGTGTCACAATCCAACGGTTTGGCACATGGGGACATTGAAATATTCGCACCAGCCCGAGGAGCCGGAAGTGTTTATCGAATTGCCTACTGACAAAAGTTTACAGTTTATCAATAGTTTCACATAATAGTAATATTTCCACACTGTACAGTGCAACGTGAGGTCGTAATCGCTCACAAAATTAGGTAATAACAGGAAATATATGCAAAGCAATAGAAGGTATAAGTGTAGCTTGGAAATTGTGATCGTTGCTCGCTCGCTCCGCTCGCTCGTAAAAATCTAGCCCAACCTCACAACCGATCCGTCACGTTCCCAAATTTGAAATAAGTCGCCTCCATATCGAATGACGAACGCAAGCGGGATTGGTTTTAGGTTAGGCTATAGTTTTCGAGCGAGCGCGGCGAGCGAGGGTCGCGTAAAGGTGTGTCACAAATCAACGGTTTGCCACATGGGGACATTGAAATATTCGCACCAGCCTGAGGAGCCGGAAGTGTTTATCGAATTGCTTACTGACAAAAGTTTACAGTTTATCAGTAGTTTCACATAATAGTAATATTTCCACACTGTACAGTGCAACATGAGGTCCGTAATCGCTCACAAAATTAGGTAATAACAGGAAATATATGCAAAGCAATAGAAGGTATAAGTGTAGCTTGGAAATTGTTATCGTTGCTCGCTCGCTCCGCTCGCTCGTAAAAATCTAGCCCAACCTCACAACCGATCGGATACGTTCCCAAATGTGAAATAAGTCGCCTCCATATGGAATGACGAACGCAAGCGGGATTGGTTTTAGGTTAGGCTATAGTTTTCGAGCGAGCGCAGCAAGCGATTGACGTGAAAAGGAGTGTCACAAACCAACGGTTCGGCACATAGTGACATTGAAATATTCGCACCAGCCCGAGGAGCCGCAAGTGTTTAAAGAATTGCCTAGTGACAAAAGTTTACAGTTTATGAACAGTTTCACATAAATAGCAACATTTCCACATAGTACAGTGCAATGTGATGTCAGAAATGTCTGACAAAATTAGACAATAACACGAAATATATGCAAGGCAATATAAGGTATATGTATAGCTTGGAAATTGTGATCGTTGCTCGCTCTCTCCGCTCGCTCGTAAAAATCTAGTGCAACCTCACAACCGATCCGACACTTTCCCAAATTTGAAATAAGTCGCCTCCATATCGAATGACGAACGCAAGCGGGATTGGTTTTAGGTTAGGCTATAGTTTTCGAGCGAGCGCGGCGAGCGAGGGCCGCGTAAAGGTGTGTCACAAACCAACGGTTTGGCACATGGGGACATTGAAATATTCGCACCAGCCTGAGGAGCCGGAAGTGTTTATCGAACAGCCTACTGACAAAAGTTTACAGTTTATCAATAGTTTCACATAAATAGTAATATATCCACACTGTACAGTGTAACATGATGTCCGTAATCGCTCACAAAGTTAGGTAATAACAGGAAATATATGCAAAGCAATAGAAGGTATAAGTGTAGCTTGGAAATTGTGATCGTTGCTCGCTCGCTCCGCTCGCTCGTAAAAATCTAGCCCAACCTCACTATCGATCCAACACGTTACCAAATTCGAAATAAGTCGCCTCCATATAGTATAACGAACGCAAGAGCGAATGGTTTTAGGTGAAGCTACATTTTTCGAGCGAGCACGGCGAGCAAGGGACGCGTAAAGGTGTGCCACAATCCAACGGTTTGGCACATACGGACATTGAAATGTTCGCACCAGCCCGAGAAGCCGGAGGTCTTTATCCTATTGCCTACTGACAAAAGTTTACAGTTTATCAATAGTTTCACATAAAAAGTACTATTTCCACATAGTACAGTGCAATGTGATGTCCGAAATGGCTGACAAAATTAGGTAATAGCACGAAATATATGCTAGGCAATATGAGGTATATGTATAGCTTGGAAATTGTGACCGTTGCTCGCTCGCTCCGCTCGCTCGTAGAAATTTAGTCCAACCTCACTACCGATCCGACGCATTCCCAAATTTGAAATTAGTCGCCTCCATATCGTAGAACGAACGCAAGAGGGAATGGTTTTAGGTGAGGCTACATTTTTCGATCGAGCACGGCGAGCAAGGGACGCGTAAAGGTGTGTCACAATCCAACGGTTTGGCACATGGGGACATTGAAATATTCGCACCAGCTCGAGGAGCCGGAAGTGTTTATCCTATTGCCTACTGACAAAAGTTTACAGTTTATGAATAGTTTTACATAAACAGTACAATTTCCACATAGTACAGTGCAACATGAGGTCCGTAATCGCTCACAAAATTAGGTAATAACAGGAAATATATGCAAAGCAATAGAAGGTATTAGTGTAGCTTGGAAATTGTGATCGTTGCTCGCTCGCTCCGCTCGCTCGTAAAAATCTAGTCCAACCTCACAACCGATCCGACACGTTCCCAAATTTGAAATAAATCGCCTCCATATCGAATGACGAACGCAAGCGGGATTGGTTTTAGGTTAGGCTATAGTTTTCGAGCGAGCGCGGCGAGCGATGTTCGCGTAAAGGTGTGTCACAAACCAACGGTTTGGCACATGGGGACATTGAAATATTCGCACCAGCCCGAGGAGCCGGAAGTGTCTATCGAATTGCCTACTGACAAAAGTTTGCAGTTTATCAATAGTTTCACATAATAGTAATATTTCCACACTGTACAGTGCAACATGAGGTCCGTAATCGCTCACAAAATTAGGTAATAACAGAAAATATATGCAAAGCAATAGAAGGTATAAGTGTAGCTTGGAAATTGTGATCGTTGCTCGCTCGCTCCGCTCGCTCGTAAAAATCTAGCCCAACCTCACAACCGATCGGACGCGTTCCCAAATGTGAAATAAGTCGCCTCCATATCGAATGACGAACGCAAGCGGGATTGGTTTTAGGTTAGGCTATAGTTTTCGAGCGAGCGCGGCGAGCGAGGGTCGCGTAAAGGTGTGTCACAAACCAACGGTATGCCACATGGGGACATTGGAATATTCGCACCAGCCTGAGGAGCCGGAAGTGTTTAAGGAATTGCCTAGTGACAAAAGTTTACAGTTTATCAATAGTTTCACATAATAGTAATATTTCCACACTGTACTGTGCAACATGAGGTCCGTAATCGCTCACAAATTAGGTAATAGCACGAAATATATGCTAGGCAATATGAGGTATATGTATAGCTTGGAAATTGTGACCGTTGCTCGCTCGCTCCGCTCGCTCGTAGAAATTTAGTCCAACCTCACTACCGATCCGACGCATTCCCAAATTTGAAATTAGTCGCCTCCATATCGAATGACGAACGCAAGCGGGATTGGTTTTAGGTTAGGCTATAGTTTTCGAGCGAGCGCGGCGAGCGAGGGCCGCGTAAAGGTGTGTCACAAACCAACGGTTTGGCACATGGGGACATTGAAATATTCGCACCAGCCTGAGGAGCCGGAAGTGTTTATCGAATAGCCTACTGACAAAAGTTTACAGTTTATCAATAGTTTCACATAAATAGTAATATATCCACACTGTACAGTGTAACATGATGTCCGTAATCGCTCACAAAGTTAGGTAATAACAGGAAATATATGCAAAGCAATAGAAGGTATAAGTGTAGCTTGGAAATTGTGATCGTTGCTCGCTCGCTCCGCTCGCTCGTAAAAATCTAGCCCAACCTCACAACCGATCGGACACGTTCCCAAATGTGAAATAAGTCGCCTCCATATCGAATGACGAACGCAAGCGGGATTGGTTTTAGGTTAGGCTATAGTTTTCGAGCGAGCGCAGCGAGCGATTGACGTGAAAAGGAGTGTCACAAACCAACGGTTTGGCACATAGGGACATTGAAATATTCGCACCAGCCCGAGGAGCCGGAAGTGTTTAAGGAATTGCCTAGTGACAAAAGTTTACAGTTTATGAACAGTTTCACATAAATAGCAACATTTCCACATAGTACAGTGCAATGTGATGTCAGAAATGTCTGACAAAATTAAACAATAACACGAAATATATGCAAGGCAATATAGGGTATATGTATAGCTTGGAAATTGTGATCGTTGCTCGCTCGTTCCGCTCGCTCGTAAAAATCTAGTCCAACCTCACCACCGATCCGACACGTTCCCAAATTTGAAATAAGTCGCCTCCATATCGAATGACGAACGCAAGCGGGATTGGTTTTAGGTTAGGCTATAGTTTTCGAGCGAGCGCAGCGAGCGATTGACGTGAAAAGGAGTGTCACAAACCAACGGTTTGGCACATAGGGACATTGAAATATTCGCACCAGCCCGAGGAGCCGGAAGTGTTTATCGAATTGCCTAGTGACAAAAGTTTACAGTTTATCAATAGTTTCACATAATAGTAATATTTCCACACTGTACTGTGCAACATGAGGTCCGTAATCGCTCACAAAATTAGGTAATAGCACGAAATATATGCTAGGCAATATGAGGTATATGTATAGCTTGGAAATTGTGACCGTTGCTCGCTCGCTCCGCTCGCTCGTAGAAATTTAGTCCAACCTCACTACCGATCCGACGCATTCCCAAATTTGAAATTAGTCGCCTCCATATCGTAGAACGAACGCAAGAGGGAATGGTTTTAGGTGAGGCTACATTTTTCGATCGAGCACGGCGAGCAAGGGACGCGTAAAGGTGTGTCACAATCCAACGGTTTGGCACATGGGGACATTGAAATATTCGCACCAGCCCGAGGAGCCGGAAGTGTTTATCCTATTGCCTACTGACAAAAGTTAACAGTTTATGAATAGTTTTACATAAACAGTACAATTTCCACATAGTACAGTGCAACATGAGGTCCGTAATCGCTCACAAAATTAGGTAATAACAGGAAATATATGCAAAGCAATAGAAGGTATATGTGTAGCTTGGAAATTGTGATCGTTGCTCGCTCGCTCCGCTCGCTCGTAAAAATCTAGTCCAACCTCACAACCGATCCGACACGTTCCCAAATTTGAAATAAATCGCCTCCATATCGAATGACGAACGCAAGCGGGATTGGTTTTAGGTTAGGCTATAGTTTTCGAGCGAGCGCGGCGAGCGAGGGTCGCGTAAAGGTGTGTCACAAACCAACGGTTTGGCACATGGGGACATTGAAATATTCGCACCAGCCCGAGGAGCCGGAAGTGTTTATCGAATTGCCTACTGACAAAAGTTTGCAGTTTATCAATAGTTTCACATAATAGTAATATTTCCACACTGTACAGTGCAACATGAGGTCCGTAATCGCACACAAAATTAGGTAATAACAGGAAATATATGCAAAGCAATAGAAGGTATAAGTGTAGCTTGGAAATTGTGATCGTTGCTCGCTCGCTCCGCTCGCTCGTAAAGATCTAGTCCAACCTCACAACCGATCCGACACGTTCCCAAATTTGAAATAAATCGCCTCCATATCGAATGACGAACGCAAGCGGGATTGGTTTTAGGTTAGGCTATAGTTTTCGAGCGAGCGCGGCGAGCGAGGGTCGCGTAAAGTTGTGTCACAAACCAACGGTTTGGCACATAGGGACATTGAAATATTCGCACCACCCCGAGGAGCCCGAAGTCTTTATCAAATTGCCTACTGACAAAAGTTCACAAGTTTATGAGTAGTTTCACATAAATAGCAACATTTCCACATAGTTCAGTGCAATGTGATGTCAGAAATGGATGACAAAATTAGGTAATAACACGAAATATATGCAAGGCAATATAAGGTATATGTATAGCTTGGAAATTGTGACCGTTGCTCGCTCGCTCCGGTCGCTCGTGAAAATCTAGTCCAACCTCACAACCGATCCGACACGCTCCCAAATTTGAAATAAGTCGCCTCCATATCGAATGACGAACGCAAGCGGGATTGGTTTTAGGTTAGGCTATAGTTTTCGAGCGAGCGCGGCGAGCGAGGGTCGCGTAAAGGTGTGTCACAAACCAACGGTTTGGCACATAGGGACATTGAAATATTCGCACCAGCCCGAGGAGCCGGAAGTGTTTATCGAATTGCCTAGTGACAAAAGTTTACAGTTTATCAATAGTTTCACATAATAGTAATATTTCCACACTGTACAGTGCAACATGAGGTCCGTAATCGCTCACAAAATTAGGTAATAACAGGAAATATATGCAAGGCAATATAAGGTATATGTATAGCTTGGAAATTGTGACCGTTGCTCGCTCGATCCGCTCGCTCGTAGAAATTTAGTCCAACCTCACTATCGATCCAACACGTTCCCAAATTCGAAATAAGTCGCCTCCATATAGTATAACGAACGCAAGAGCGAATGGTTTTAGGTGAAGCTACATTTTTCGGGCGAGCACGGCGAGCAAGGGACGCGTAAAGGTGTGCCACAATCCAACGGTTTGGCACATACGGACATTGAAATGTTCGCACCAGCCCGAGAAGCCGGAGGTCTTTATCCTATTGCCTACTGACAAAAGTTTACAGTTTATCAATAGTTTCACATAAATAGTACTATTTCCACATAGTACAGTGCAATGTGATGTCCGAAATGGCTGACAAAATTAGGTAATAGCACGAAATATATGCTAGGCAATATGAGGTATATGTATAGCTTGGAAATTGTGACCGTTGCTCGCTCGCTCCGCTCGCTCGTAGAAATTTAGTCCAACCTCACTACCGATCCGACGCATTCCCAAATTTGAAATTAGTCGCCTCTATATCGTATAACGAACGCAAGAGGTAATGGTTTTAGGTGAGGCTACATTTTTCGATCGAGCACGGCGAGCAAGGGACGCGTAAAGGTGTGTCACAATCCAACGGTTTGGCACATGGGGACATTGAAATATTCGCACCAGCCCGAGGAGCCGGAAGTGTTTATCGAATTGCCTACTGACAAAAGTTTACAGTTTATCAATAGTTTCACATAATAGTAATATTTCCACACTGTACAGTGCAACGTGAGGTCCGTAATCGCTCACAAAATTAGGTAATAACAGGAAATATATGCAAAGCAATAGAAGGTATAAGTGTAGCTTGGAAATTGTGATCGTTGCTCGCTCGCTCCGCTCGCTCGTAAAAATCTAGTCCAACCTCACAACCGATCCGTCACGTTCCCAAATTTGAAATAAGTCGCCTCCATATCGAATGTCGAACGCAAGCGGGATTGGTTTTAGGTTAGGCTATAGTTTTCGAGCGAGCGCGGCGAGCGAGGGTCGCGTAAAGGTGTGTCACAAATCAACGGTTTGCCACATGGGGACATTGAAATATTCGCACCAGCCTGAGGAGCCGGAAGTGTTTATCGAATTGCCTACTGACAAAAGTTTACAGTTTATCAATAGTTTCACATAATAGTAATATTTCCACACTGTACAGTGCAACGTGAGGTCCGTAATCGCTCACAAAATTAGGTAATAACAGGAAATATATGCAAAGCAATAGAAGGTATAAGTGTAGCTTGGAAATTGTGATCGTTGCTCGCTCGCTCCGCTCGCTCGTAAAAATCTAGCCCAACCTCACAACCGATCCGTCACGTTCCCAAATTTGAAATAAGTCGCCTCCATATCGAATGTCGAACGCAAGCGGGATTGGTTTTAGGTTAGGCTATAGTTTTCGAGCGAGCGCAGCAAGCGATTGACGTGAAAAGGAGTGTCACAAACCAACGGTTCGGCACATAGTGACATTGAAATATTCGCACCAGCCCGAGGAGCCGCAAGTGTTTAAAGAATTGCCTAGTGACAAAAGTTTACAGTTTATGAACAGTTTCACATAAATAGCAACATTTCCACATAGTACAGTGCAATGTGATGTCAGAAATGTCTGACAAAATTAGACAATAACACGAAATATATGCAAGGCAATATAAGGTATATGTATAGCTTGGAAATTGTGATCGTTGCTCGCTCGCTCCGCTCGCTCGTAAAAATCTAGTCCAACCTCACAACCGATCCGACACTTTCCCAAATTTGAAATAAGTCGCCTCCATATCGAATGACGAACGCAAGCGGGATTGGTTTTAGGTTAGGCTATAGTTTTCGAGCGAGCGCGGCGAGCGAGGGCCGCGTAAAGGTGTGTCACAAACCAACGGTTTGGCACATGGGGACATTGAAATATTCGCACCAGCCTGAGGAGCCGGAAGTGTTTATCGAACAGCCTACTGACAAAAGTTTACAGTTTATCAATAGTTTCACATAAATAGTAATATATCCACACTGTACAGTGTAACATGAAGTCCGTAATCGCCCACAAAGTTAGGTAATAACAGGAAATATATGCAAAGCAATAGAAGGTATAAGTGTAGCTTGGAAATTGTGATCGTTGCTCGCTCGCTCCGCTCGCTCGTAAAAATCTAGCCCAACCTCACAACCGATCGGACGCGTTCCCAAATGTGAAATAAGTCGCCTCCATATCGAATGACGAACGCAAGCGGGATTGGTTTTAGGTTAGGCTATAGTTTTCGAGCGAGCGCAGCGAGCCAGGGTCTCGTAAAGGTGTGTCACAAACCAACGGTTTGGCACATAGGGACATTGAAATATTCGCACCAGTCCGAGGAGCCGGAAGTGTTTATCGAATTGCCTACTGACAAAAGTTTACAGTTTATCAATGGCTTCACATAATAGTAATATTTCCACACTATACAGTGCCACATGAGGTCCGTAATCGCTCACAAAATTAGGTAATAACAGGAAATATATGCAAAGCAATAGAAGGGGTAAGTGTAGCTTGGAAATTGTGATCTTTGCTCGCTCGCTCCGCTCGCTCGTAAAAATCTAGCCCAACCACACAACCGATCGGATACGTTCCCAAATGTGAAATAAGTCGCCTCCATATCGAATGACGAACGCAAGCGGGATTGGTTTTAGGTTAGGCTATAGTTTTCGAGCGAGCGCAGCGAGCGATTGACGTGAAAAGGAGTGTCACAAACCAACGGTTCGGCACATAGGGACATTGAAATATTCGCACCAGCCCGAGGAGCCGGAAGTGTTTAAAGAATTGCCTAGTGACAAAAGTTTACAGTTTATGAACAGTTTCACATAAATAGCAACATTTCCACATAGTACAGTGCAATGTGATGTCAGAAATGTCTGACAAAATTAGACAATAACACGAAATATATGCAAGGCAATATAAGGTATATGTATAGCTTGGAAATTGTGATCGTTGCTCGCTCGCTCCGCTCGCTCGTGAAAATCTAGTCCAACCTCACAACCGATCCGACACGTTCCCAAATTTGAAATAAGTCGCCTCCATATCGAATGACGAACGCAAGCGGGATTGGTTTTAGGTTAGGCTATAGTTTTCGAGCGAGCGCAGCGAGCGATTGACCTGAAAAGGAGTGTCACAAACCAACGGTTTGGCACATAGGAACATTGAAATATTCGCACCAGCCCGAGGAGCCGGAAGTGTTTAAGGAATTGCCTAGTGACAAAAGTTTACAGTTTATGAACAGTTTCACATAAATAGCAACATTTCCACATAGTACAGTGCAATGTGATGTCAGAAATGTCTGACAAAATTAGACAATAACACGAAATATATGCAAGGCAATATAGGGTATATGTATAGCTTGGAAATTGTGATCGTTGCTCGCTCGCTCCGCTCGCTCGTAAAAATCTAGTCCAACCTCACCACCGATCCGACACGTTCCCAAATTTGAAATAAGTCGCCTCCATATCGAATGACGAACGCAAGCGGGATTGGTTTTAGGTTAGGCTATAGTTTTCGAGCGAGCGCAGCGAGCGATTGACGTGAAAAGGAGTGTCACAAACCAACGGTTTGGCATATAGGGACATTGAAATATTCGCACCAGCCCGAGGAGCCGGAAGTGTTTATCGAATTGCCTAGTGACAAAAGTTTACAGTTTATCAATAGTTTCACATAATAGTAATATTTCCAAACTGTACAGCGCAACATGAGGTCCGTAATCGCTCACAAAATTAGGTAATAACAGGAAATATATGCAAGGCAATATAAGGTATATGTATAGCTTGGAAATTGTGACCGTTGCTCGCTCGATCCGCTCGCTCGTAGAAATTTAGTCCAACCTCACTATCGATCCAACACGTTCCCAAATTCGAAATAAGTCGCCTCCATATAGTATAACGAACGCAAGAGCGAATGGTTTTAGGTGAAGCTACATTTTTCGAGCGAGCACGGCGAGCAAGGGACGCGTAAAGGTGTGCCACAATCCAACGGTTTGGCACATACGGACATTGAAATGTTCGCACCAGCCCGAGAAGCCGGAGGTCTTTATCCTATTGCCTACTGACAAAAGTTTACAGTTTATCAATAGTTTCACATAAAAAGTACTATTTCCACATAGTACAGTGCAATGTGATGTCCGAAATGGCTGACAAAATTAGGTAATAGCACGAAATATATGCTAGGCAATATGAGGTATATGTATAGCTTGGAAATTGTGACCGTTGCTCGCTCGCTCCGCTCGCTCGTAGGAATTTAGTCCAACCTCACTACCGATCCGACGCATTCCCAAATTTGAAATTAGTCGCCTCCATATCGTAGAACGAACGCAAGAGGGAATGGTTTTAGGTGAGGCTACATTTTTCGATCGAGCACGGCGAGCAAGGGACGCGTAAAGGTGTGTCACAATCCAACGGTTTGGCACATGGGGACATTGAAATATTCGCACCAGCTCGAGGAGCCGGAAGTGTTTATCCTATTGCCTACTGACAAAAGTTTACAGTTTATGAATAGTTTTACATAAACAGTACAATTTCCACATAGTACAGTGCAACATGAGGTCCGTAATCGCTCACAAAATTAGGTAATAACAGGAAATATATGCAAAGCAATAGAAGGTATTAGTGTAGCTTGGAAATTGTGATCGTTGCTCGCTCGCTCCGCTCGCTCGTAAAAATCTAGTCCAACCTCACAACCGATCCGACACGTTCCCAAATTTGAAATAAATCGCCTCCATATCGAATGACGAACGCAAGCGGGATTGGTTTTAGGTTAGGCTATAGTTTTCGAGCGAGCGCGGCGAGCGAGGGTCGCGTAAAGGTGTGTCACAAACAAACGGTTTGGCACATGGGGACATTGAAATATTCGCACCAGCCCGAGGAGCCGGAAGTGTCTATCGAATTGCCTACTGACAAAAGTTTGCAGTTTATCAATAGTTTCACATAATAGTAATATTTCCACACTGTACAGTGCAACATGAGGTCCGTAATCGCTCACAAAATTAGGTAATAACAGAAAATATATGCAAAGCAATAGAAGGTATAAGTGTAGCTTGGAAATTGTGATCGTTGCTCGCTCGCTCCGCTCGCTCGTAAAAATCTAGCCCAACCTCACAACCGATCGGACGCGTTCCCAAATGTGAAATAAGTCGCCTCCATATCGAATGACGAACGCAAGCGGGATTGGTTTTAGGTTAGGCTATAGTTTTCGAGCGAGCGCGGCGAGCGAGGGTCGCGTAAAGGTGTGTCACAAACCAACGGTATGCCACATGGGGACATTGGAATATTCGCACCAGCCTGAGGAGCCGGAAGTGTTTAAGGAATTGCCTAGTGACAAAAGTTTACAGTTTATCAATAGTTTCACATAATAGTAATATTTCCACACTGTACTGTGCAACATGAGGTCCGTAATCGCTCACAAAATTAGGTAATAGCACGAAATATATGCTAGGCAATATGAGGTATATGTATAGCTTGGAAATTGTGACCGTTGCTCGCTCGCTCCGCTCGCTCGTAGAAATTTAGTCCAACCTCACTACCGATCCGACGCATTCCCAAATTTGAAATTAGTCGCCTCCATATCGAATGACGAACGCAAGCGGGATTGGTTTTAGGTTAGGCTATAGTTTTCGAGCGAGCGCGGCGAGCGAGGGCCGCGTAAAGGTGTGTCACAAACCAACGGTTTGGCACATGGGGACATTGAAATATTCGCACCAGCCTGAGGAGCCGGAAGTGTTTATCGAATAGCCTACTGACAAAAGTTTACAGTTTATCAATAGTTTCACATAATAGTAATATTTCCACACTGTACAGTGCAACATGAGGTCCGTAATCGCTCACAAAATTAGGTAATAACAGAAAATATATGCAAAGCAATAGAAGGTATAAGTGTAGCTTGGAAATTGTGATCGTTGCTCGCTCCCTCCGCTCGCTCGTAAAAATCTAGCCCAACCTCACAACCGATCGGACACGTTCCCAAATGTGAAATAAGTCGCCTCCATATCGAATGACGAACGCAAGCGGGATTGGTTTTAGGTTAGGCTATAGTTTTCGAGCGAGCGCAGCGAGCGATTGACGTGAAAAGGAGTGTCACAAACCAACGGTTTGGCACATAGGGACATTGAAATATTCGCACCAGCCCGAGGAGCCGGAAGTGTTTAAGGAATTGCCTAGTGACAAAAGTTTACAGTTTATGAACAGTTTCACATAAATAGCAACATTTCCACATAGTACAGTGCAATGTGATGTCAGAAATGTCTGACAAAATTAGACAATAACACGAAATATATGCAAGGCAATATAGGGTATATGTATAGCTTGGAAATTGTGATCGTTGCTCGCTCGTTCCGCTCGCTCGTAAAAATCTAGTCCAACCTCACCACCGATCCGACACGTTCCCAAATTTGAAATAAGTCGCCTCCATATCGAATGACGAACGCAAGCGGGATTGGTTTTAGGTTAGGCTATAGTTTTCGAGCGAGCGCAGCGAGCGATTGACGTGAAAAGGAGTGTCACAAACCAACGGTTTGGCACATAGGGACATTGAAATATTCGCACCACCCCGAGGAGCCCGAAGTCTTTATCAAATTGCCTACTGACAAAAGTTCACAAGTTTATGAGTAGTTTCACATAAATAGCAACATTTCCACATAGTTCAGTGCAATGTGATGTCAGAAATGGATGACAAAATTAGGTAATAACACGAAATATATGCAAGGCAATATAAGGTATATGTATAGCTTGGAAATTGTGACCGTTGCTCGCTCGCTCCGGTCGCTCGTAGAAATTTAGTCCAACCTCACTACCGATCCGACGCGTTCCCAAATTCGAAATAAGTCGCTTCCATATCGTATAACGAATGCAAGAGGGAATGGTTTTAGGTTAGGCTATAGTTTTCGAGCGAGCGCAGCGAGCGAGGGACGCGTAAAGGTGTGTCACAAACCAACGGTATGGCACATACGGACATTGAAATGTTCGCACCAGCTCGAGGAGCCGGAGGTCTTTATCCTATTGCCTACTGACAAAACTTTACAGTTTATCAATAGTTTCACATAAATAGTACTATTTCCACATAGTACAGTGCAATGTGATGTCCGTAATCGCTTACAAAATTAGGTAATAACACGAAATATATGCAAGGTAATATAAGGTATATGTATAGCTTGGAAATTGTGACCGTTGCTCGCTCGCTCCGCTCGCTCGTAGAAATTTAGTCCAACCTCACTATCGATCCGACGCTTTCCCAAATTCGAAATAAGTCGCCTAGATATCTTCTAACGAACGCAAGAGGGAATGGTTTCGGGTGAGGCTACATTTTTCGAGCGAGCACGGCGAACAAGTGACGCGTAAAGGTGTGTCACAATCCAACGGTTTGGCACATACGGACATTGAAATGTTCGCACCAGCCCGAGGAGCCGGAGGTCTTTATCCTATTGCCTACTGACAAAAGATTACAGTTTATCAATAATTTCACATAAATAGTACTATTTCCACATAGTACAGTCCAATGTGATGTCCGAAATGGCTGCCAGAATTAGGTAATAACACGAAATATATGCAAGGCAATATAAGTTATATGTATAGCTTGGAAATTGTGACCGTTGCTCGCTCGCTCCGCTCGCTCGTAGAAATTTAGTCCAACCTCACTATCGATCCAACACGTTCCCAAATTCGAAATAAGTCGCCTCCATATAGTATAACGAACGCAAGTGGGAATGGTTTTAGGTGAAGCTACATTTTTCGAGCGAGCACGGTGAGCAAGGGACGCGTAAAGGTGTGCCACAATCCAACGGTTTGGCACATACGGACATTGAAATGATCGCACCAGCCCGAGGAGCCGGAGGACTTGATCCTATTGCCTACTGACAAAAGTTTACAGTTTATCAATAGTTTTACATAAATAGTACTATTTCCACATAGTACAGTGCAATGTGATGTCCGAAATGGCTGACAAAATTAGGTATTAGCACGAAATATATGCAAGGCAATATAAGGTATATGTATAGCTTGGAAATCGTGAACGTTGCTCGCTCTCTCCGCTCGCTCGTAGATATTTAGTCCAACCTCACTACCGATCCGACGCGTTCCCAAATTTGAAATAAGTTGCCTCCATATCGTATAACGAATGCAAGAGGGAATGGTTTTAGGTTAGGCTATAGTTTTCGAGCGAGCGCAGCGAGCGAGGGACGCGTAAAGGTGTGTCACAATCAAACGGTTTGGGACATGGGGACATTGAAATATTCGCACCAGCCCGAGGAGCCGGAAGTGTTTATCGAATAGCCTACTGACAAAAGTTTACAGTTTATCAATAGTTTCACATAAATAGTAATATTTCAACACTGTACAGTGCAACATGAGGTCCGCAATCGCTCACAAAGTTAGGTAATAACAGAAAATATATGCAAAGCAATAGAAGGTATAAGTGTAGCTTGGAAATTGTGATCGTTGCTCGCTCGCTCCGCTCGCTCGTAAAAATCTAGCCCAACCTCACAACCGATCGGACACGTTCCCAAATGTGAAATAAGTTGCCTCCATATCGAATGACGAACGCAAGCGGGATTGGTTTTAGGTTAGGCTATAGTTTTCGAGCGAGCGCAGCGAGCGATTGACGTGAAAAGGAGTGTCACAAACCAACGGTTTGGCACATGGGGACATTGAAATATTCGCACCAGCCCGAGGAGCCGGAAGTGTTTATCGAATAGCCTACTGACAAAAGTTTACAGTTTATCAATAGTTTCACATAAATAGTAATATATCCACACTGTACAGTGTAACAAGATGTCCGTAATCGCTTACAATATTAGGTAATAACAGGAAATATATGCAAGGCAGTATAAGGTATAAGTGTGGCTTGGAAATTGTGATCGTTGCTCGCTCGCTCCGCTCGCTCGTAAAAATATAGCCCAACCTCACAACCGATCCGACACATTCCCAAATTTGAAATAAGTCGCCAACATATCGTATAACGACCGCAAGAGGGAATGGTTAAGAATAGGCTATAGTTTTCGAGCGAGCGCGGCGTGCGAGGATCGCGTAAAGGTGTGTCACAAACCAACGGATTGGCACATGGGGACATTGAAATATTCGCACCAGCCTGAGGAGCCGGAAGTGTTTATCGAATTGCCTACTGACAAAAGTTTACAGTTTATCAATAGTTTCACATAATAGTAATATTTCCATACTGTACAGTGCAACATGAGGTCCGTAATCGCTCACAAAATTAGGTAATAACAGGAAATATATGCAAAGCAATAGAAGTTATAAGTGTAGCTTGGAAAATGTGATCGTTGCTCGCTCGCTCCGCTCGCTCGTAAAAATCTAGCCCAACCTCACAACCGATCGGACACGTTCCCAAATGTGAAATAAGTTGCCTCCATATCGAATGACGAACGCAAGCGGGATTGGTTTTAGGTTAGGCTATAGTTTTCGAGCGAGCGCAGCGAGCGATTGACGTGAAAGGGAGTGTCACAAACCAACGGTTTGGCACATAGGGACATTGAAATATTCGCACCAGCCCGAGGAGCCGGAAGTGTTTATCGAATATCCTAGTGACAAAAGTTTACAGTTTATGAACAGATTCACATAAATAGCAACATTTCCACATAGTACAGTGCAATGTGATGTCAGAAATGTCTGACAAAATTAGGCAATAACACGAAATATATGCAAGGCAATATAAGGTATATGTATAGCTTGCAAATTGTGACCGTTGCTCGCTCGCTGCGCTCGCTCGTAGAAATTTAGTCCAACCTCACTATCGATCCAACACGTTCCCAAATTCGAAATAAGTCGCCTCCATATAGTATAACGAACGCAAGAGGGAATGGTTTTAGGTGAAGCTACAATTTTCGAGCGAGCACGGCGAGCAAGGGACGCGTAAAGGTGTGCCACAATCCAACGGTTTGGCACATACGGACATTGAAATGTTCGCACCAGCCCGAGGAGCCGGAAGTGTTTATCGAATAGCCTACTGAAAAAGTTTACAGTTTATCAATAGTTTCACATAAATAGTAATATTTCAACACTGTACAGTGCAACATGAGGTCCGCAATCGCTCACAAAGTTAGGTAATAACAGGAAATATATGCAAAGCAACAGAAGGTATAAGTGTAGCTTGGAAATTGTGATCGTTGCTCGCTCGCTCCGCTCGCTCGTAAAAATTTAGTCCAACCTCACTACCGATCCGACGCGTTCCCAAATTCGAAATAAGTCGCCTCCAAATCGTATAACGAACGCAAGAGGGAATGGTTTTAGGTGAGCCTACATTTTTCGAGCGAGCACGGCGAGCAAGGGACGCGTAACGGTGTGTCACAATGCAACGGTTTGGCACATACGGACATTGAAATGTTCGCACCAGCCCGAGGAGCCGGAGGTCTTCATCCTATTGCCTACTGACAAAAGTTTACAGTTTATCAATAGTTTCACATAAATAGTACTATTTCCACATAGTACAGTGCAATGTGATGTCCGAAATGTCTGACAAAATTAGGCAATAACACGAAATATATGCATGGCAATATAAGGTATATGTATAGCTTGGAAATTGTGATCGTTGCTCGCTCGCTCCGCTCGCTCGTAAAAATCTAGTCCAACCTCACAACCGATCCGACACGTTCCCAAATTTGAAATAAGTCGCCTCCATATCGAATGACGAACGCAAGCGGGATTGGTTTTAGCTTAGGCTATAGTTTCCGAGCGAGCGCGGCGAGCGAGGGCCGCGTAAAGGTGTGTCACAAACCAACGGTTTGGCACATGGGGACATTGAAATATTCGCACCAGTCTGAGGAGCCGGAAGTGTTTATCGAATAGCCTACTGACAAATGTTTACAGTTCATCAATAGTTTCACATAAATAGTAATATTTCAACACTGTACAGTGCAACATGAGGTCCGTAATCGCTCACAAAGTTAGGTAATAACAGGAAATATATGCAAAGCAATAGAAGGTATAAGTGTAGCTTGTAAATTGTGATCGTTGCTCGCTCGCTCCGCTCGCTCGTAAAAATCTAGCCCAACCTCACAACCGATCGGACACGTTCCCAAATGTGAAATAAGTCGCCTCCATATCGAATGACGAACGCAAGCGGGATTGGTTTTAGGTTAGGCTATAGTTTTCGAGCGAGCGCAGCGAGCGATTGACGTGAAAAGGAGTGTCACAAACCAACGGTTTGGCACATAGGGACATTGAAATATTCGCACCAGCCCGAGGAGCCGGAAGTGTTTATCGAATTGCCTAGTGACAAAAGTTTACAGTTTATGAACAGTTTCACATAAATAGCAACATTTCCACATAGTACAGTGCAATGTGATGTCAGAAATGTCTGACAAAATTAGGCAATAACACGAAATATATGCAAGGCAATATAAGGTATATGTATAGCTTGGAAATTGTGATCGTTGATCGCTCGCTCCGCTCGCTCGTACAAATCTAGTCCAACCTCACAACCGATCCGACACGTTCCCAAATGTGAAATAAGTCGCCTCCATATCGAATGACGAACGCAAGCGGGATTGGTTTTAGGTTAGGCTATAGTTTTCGAGCGAGCGCGGCGAGCGAGGGTCGCGTAAAGGTGTGTCACAAACCAACGGTTTGGCACATGGGGACATTGAAATATTCGCACCAGCCTGTGGAGCCGGAAGTGTTTATCGAATAGCCTACTGACAAAAGTTTACAGTTTATCAATAGTTTCACATAATAGTAATATTTCCATACTGTACAGTGCAACATGTGGTCCGTAATCGCTCACAAAGTTAGGTAATACCAGGAAATATATGCAAAGCAATAGAAGGTATAAGTGTAGCTTGGAAATTGTGATCGTTGCTCGCTCGCTCCGCTCGCTCGTAAAAATCTAGCCCAACCTCACAACCTATCGGACACGTTCCCAAATGTGAAATAAGTCGCCTCCATATCGAATGACGAACGCAAGCGGGATTGGTTTTAGGTTAGGCTATAGTTTTCGAGCGAGCGCAGCGAGCGATTGACGTGAAAAGGAGTGTCACAAACCAACGGTTTGGCACATGGGGACATTGAAATATTCGCACCAGCCTGTGGAGCCGGAAGTGTTTATCGAATAGCCTACTGACAAAAGTTTACAGTTTATCAATAGTTTCACATAAATAGTAATATATCCACACTGTACAGTGTAACAAGATGTCCGTAATCGCTTACAATATTAGGTAATAACAGGAAATATATGCAAGGCAGTAGAAGGTATAAGTGTGGCTTGGAAATTGTGATCGTTGCTCGCTCGCTCCGCTCGCTCGTAAAAATATAGCCCAACCTCACAACCGATCCGACACATTCCCAAATTTGAAATAAGTCGCCAACATATCGTATAACGACCGCAAGAGGGAATGGTTAAGAATAGGCTATAGTTTTCGAGCGAGCGCGGCGTGCGAGGATCGCGTAAAGGTGTGTCACAAACCAACGGATTGGCACATGGGGACATTGAAATATTCGCACCAGCCTGAGGAGCCGGAAGTGTTTATCGAATTGCCTACTGACAAAAGTTTACAGTTTATCAATAGTTTCACATAATAGTAATATTTCCATACTGTACAGTGCAACATGAGGTCCGTAATCGCTCACAAAATTAGGTAATACCAGGAAATATATGCAAAGCAATAGAAGGTATAAGTGTAGCTTGGAAATTGTGATCGTTGCTCGCTCGCTCCGCTCGCTCGTAAAAATCTAGCCCAACCTCACAACCGATCGGACACGTTCCCAAATGTGAAATAAGTCGCCTCCATATCGAATGACGAACGCAAGCGGGATTGGTTTTAGGTTAGGCTATAGTTTTCGAGCGAGCGCAGCGAGCGATTGACGTGAAAAGGAGT
Organism: Bombus affinis; assembly: GCF_024516045.1. NCBI lineage: Eukaryota > Metazoa > Arthropoda > Insecta > Hymenoptera > Apidae > Bombus > Bombus affinis. Next base: position 20,136 of record NW_026108938.1, on the reverse strand, counting down.
GTCACGAACCAACGGTTTGGCACATAGGGACATTGAAATATTCGCACCAGCCCGAGGAGCCGGAAGTGTTTATGGAATAGCCTACTGACAAAAGTTTACAGTTTATCAATAGTTTCACATAATAGTAATATTTCCATACTGTACAGTGCAACATGTGGTCCGTAATCGCTCACAAAGTTAGGTAATACCAGGAAATATATGCAAAGCAATAGAAGGTATAAGTGTAGCTTGGAAATTGTGATCGTTGCTCGCTCGCTCCGCTCGCTCGTAAAAATCTAGCCCAACCTCACAACCGATCGGACACGTTCCCAAATGTGAAATAAGTCACCTCCATATCGAATGACGAACGCAAGCGGGATTGGTTTTAGGTTAGGCTATAGTTTTCGAGCGAGCGCAGCGAGCGATTGACGTGAAAAGGAGTGTCACAAACCAACGGTTTGGCACATGGGGACATTGAAATATTCGCACCAGCCTGTGGAGCCGGAAGTGTTTATCGAATAGCCTACTGACAAAAGTTTACAGTTTATCAATAGTTTCACATAAATAGTAATATATCCACACTGTACAGTGTAACAAGATGTCCGTAATCGCTTACAATATTAGGTAATAACAGGAAATATATGCAAAGCAGTATAAGGTATAAGTGTGGCTTGGAAATTGTGATCGTTGCTCGCTCGCTCCGCTCGCTCGTAAAAATATAGCCCAACCTCACAACCGATCCGACACATTCCCAAATTTGAAATAAGTCGCCAACATATCGTATAACGACCGCAAGAGGGAATGGTTAAGAATAGGCTATAGTTTTCGAGCGAGCGCGGCGTGCGAGGATCGCGTAAAGGTGTGTCACAAACCAACGGATTGGCACATGGGGACATTGAAATATTCGCACCAGCCTGAGGAGCCGGAAGTGTTTATCGAATTGCCTACTGACAAAAGTTTACAGTTTATCAATAGTTTCACATAATAGTAATATTTCCATACTGTACAGTGCAACATGAGGTCCGTAATCGCTCACAAAATTAGGTAATAACAGGAAATATATGCAAAGCAATAGAAGTTATAAGTGTAGCTTGGAAAATGTGATCGTTGCTCGCTCGCTCCGCTCGCTCGTAAAAATCTAGCCCAACCTCACAACCGATCGGATACGTTCCCAAATTTGAAATAAGTCGCCTCCATATCGAATGACGACCGCAAGAGGGATTGGTTTTAGGTTAGGCTACAGTTTTCGAGCGAGCGCGGCGAGCGAGGGTCGCGTAAAGGTGTGTCACAAACCAACGGGTTGCCACATGGGGACATTGAAATATTCGCACCAGCCTGTGGAGCCGGAAGTGTTTATCGAATTGCCTACTGACAAATGCTTACAGTTTATCAATAGTTTCACATAATAGTAATATTTCCATAATGTACAGTGCAACATGAGGTCCGTAATCGCTCACAAAGTTAGGTAATACCAGGAAATATATGCAAAGCAATAGAAGGTATAAGTGTAGCTTGGAAATTGTGATCGTTGCTCGCTCGCTCCGCTCGCTCGTAAAAATCTAGCCCAACCTCACAAACCGATCGGACACGTTCCCAAATGTGAAATAAGTCGCCTCCATATCGAATGACGAACGCAAGCGGGATTGGTTTTAGGTTAGGCTATAGTTTTCGAGCGAGCGCAGCGAGCGATTGACGTGAAAAGGAGTGTCACGAACCAACGGTTTGGCACATAGGGACATTGAAATATTCGCACCAGCCCGAGGAGCCGGAAGTGTTTAAAGAATTGCCTACTGACAAAAGTTTACAGTTTGTGAATATTTTTACATAAATAGTACAATTTCCACATAGTACAGTGCAATGTGATGTCCGAAATGGCTGACAAAATTAGGTAATAACACGAAATATATGCAATGCAATATAAGGTATATATATAGCTTGGAAATTGTGACCGTTGCTCGCTCGCTCCGCTCGCTCGTAGAAATTTAGTCCAACCTCACTACCGATCGGACACGTTCCCAAATGTGAAAATAAGTCGCCTCCATATCGAATGACGAACGCAAGCGGGATTGGTTTTAGGTTAGGCTATAGTTTTCGAGCGAGCGCAGCGAGCGATTCACGTGAAAAGGAGTGTCACAAACCAACGGTTTGGCACATAGGGACATTGAAATATTCGCACCAGCCCGAGGAGCCGGAAGTGTTTATCGAATTGCCTAGTGACAAAAGTTTACAGTTTATGAACAGTTTCACATAAATGGTAATATTTCCACACTGTACAGTGTAACATGATGTCCGTAATCGCTTACAAGATTAGGTAATAACAGGAAATATATGCAAGGCAGTAGAAGGTATAAGTGTGGCTTGGAAATTGTGATCGTTGCTCGCTCGCTCCGCTCGCTCGTAAAAATCTAGTCCAACCTCACAACCGATCCGACACGTTCCCAAATTTGAAATAAGTCGCCTCCATATCGAATGACGAACGCAAGCGGGATTGGTTTTAGGTTAGGCTATAGTTTTCGAGCGAGCGCAGCGAGCGATTCACGTGAAAAGGAGTGTCACAAACCAACGGTTTGGCACATAGGGACATTGAAATATTCGCACCAGCCCGAGGAGACGGAAGTGTTTATCGAATTGCCTAGTGACAAAAGTTTACAGTTTATGAACAGTTTCACATAAATAGCAACATTTCCACATAGTACAGTGCAATGTGATGTCAGAAATGTCTGACAATATTAGGTAATAACACGAAATATATGCAAGGCAATATAAGGTATATGTATGGCTTGGAAATTGTGATCGTTGCTCGCTCGCTCCGCTCGCTCGTAAAAATCTAGCCCAACCTCACAACCGATCGGACACGTTCCCAAATGTGAAATAAGTCGCCTCCATATCGAATGACGAACGCAAGCGGGATTGGTTTTAGGTTAGGCTATAGTTTTCGAGCGAGCGCGGCGAGCGAGGGTCGCGTAAAGGGTGTGTCACAAACCAACGGTTTGGCACATGGGGACATTGAAATATTCGCACTAGCCTGTGGAGCCGGAAGTGTTTATCGAATAGCCTACTGACAAAAGTTTACAGTTTATCAATAGTTTCACATAATAGTAATATTTCCATACTGTACAGTGCAACATGTGGTCCGTAATCGCTCACAAAGTTAGGTAATACCAGGAAATATATGCAAAGCAATAGAAGGTATAAGTGTAGCTTGGAAATTGTGATCGTTGCTCGCTCGCTCCGCTCGCTCGTAAAAATCTAGCCCAACCTCACAACCGATCGGACACGTTCCCAAATGTGAAATAAGTCGCCTCCATATCGAATGACGAACGCAAGCGGGATTGGTTTTAGTTTAGGCTATAGTTCTCGAGCGAGCGCGGCGAGCGAGGGCCGCGTAAAGGTGTGTCACAAACCAACGGTATGGCACATGGGGACATTGAAATATTCGCACCAGCCTGAGGAGCCGGAAGTGTTTATCGAATAGCCTACTGACAAAAGTTTACAGTTTATCAATAGTTTCACATAAATAGTAATATATCCACACTGTACAGTGTAACAAGATGTCCGTAATCGCTTACAATATTAGGTAATAACAGGAAATATATGCAAGGCAGTAGAAGGTATAAGTGTGGCTTGGAAATTGTGATCGTTGCTCGCTCGCTCCGCTCGCTCGTAAAAAGTATACCCCAACCTCACAACCGATCCGACACATTCCCAAATTTGCAATAAGTCGCCAACATATCGTATAACGACCGCAAGAGGGAATGGTTAAGAATAGGCTATAGTTTTCGAGCGAGCGCGGCGTGCGAGGATAGCGTAAAGGTGTGTCACAAACCAACGGATTGGCACATGGGGACATTGAAATATTCGCACCAGCCTGAGGAGCCGGAAGTGTTTATCGAATTGCCTACTGACAAAAGTTTACAGTTTATCAATAGTTTCACATAATAGCAATATTTCCATACTGTACAGTGCAACATGAGGTCCGTAATCGCTCACAAAATTAGGTAATAACAGGAAATATATGCAAAGCAATAGTAGTTATAAGTGTAGCTTGGAAATTGTGATCGTTGCTCGCTCGCTCCGCTCGCTCGTAAAAATCTAGCCCAACCTCACAACCGATCGGATACGTTCCCAAATTTGAAATAAGTCGCCTCCATATCGAATGACGACCGCAAGAGGGATTGGTTTTAGGTTAGGCTACAGTTTTCGAGCGAGCGCGGCGAGCGAGGGTCGCGTAAAGGTGTGTCACAAACCAACGGGTTGCCACATGGGGACATTGAAATATTCGCACCAGCCTGTGGAGCCGGAAGTGTTTATCGAATTGCCTACTGACAAAAGCTTACAGTTTATCAATAGTTTCACATAATAGTAATATTTCCATAATGTACAGTGCAACATGAGGTCCGTAATTGCTCACAAAGTTAGGTAATACCAGGAAATATATCCAAAGCAATAGAAGGTATAAGTGTAGCTTGGAAATTGTGATCGTTGCTCGCTCGCTCCGCTCGCTCGTAAAAATCTAGCCCAACCTCACAACCGATCGGACACGTTCCCAAATGTGAAATAAGTCGCCTCCATATCGAATGACGAACGCAAGCGGGATTGGTTTTAGGTTAGGCTATAGTTTTCGAGCGAGCGCAGCGAGCGATTGACGTGAAAAGGAGTGTCACAAACCAACGGTTTGGCACATAGGGACATTGAAATATTCGCACCAGCCCGAGGAGCCGGAAGTGTTTATCGAATTGCCTAGTGACAAAAGTTTACAGTTTATGAACAGTTTCACATAAATAGCAACATTTCCACATAGTACAGTGCAATGTGATGTCAGAAATGTCTGACAAAATTAGGCAATAACACGAAATATATGCAAGGCAATATAATGTATATGTATAGCTTGGAAATTGTGATCGTTGATCGCTCGCTCCGCTCGCTCGTACAAATCTAGTCCAACCTCACAACCGATCCGACACGTTCCCAAATTTGAAATAAGTCGCCTCCATATCGAATGACGAACGCAAGCGGGATTGGTTTTATGTTAGGCTATAGTTTTCGAGCGAGCGCGGCGAGCGAGGGTCGCGTACAGGTGTGTCACAAACCAACGGTTTGGCACATAGGGACATTGAAATATTCGCACCAGCCCGAGGAGACGGAAGTGTTTATCGAATTGCCTAGTGACAAAAGTTTACAGTTTATCAATAGTTTCACATAAATGGTAATATTTCCACACTGTACAGTGTAACATCCGTAATCGCTTACAAAATTAGGTAATAACAGGAAATATATGCAAGGCAGTAGAAGGTATAAGTGTGGCTTGGAAATTGTGATCGTTGCTCGCTCGCTCCGCTCGCTCGTAAAAATCTAGTCCAACCTCACAACCGATCCGACACGTACCCATATTTCAAATAAGTCGCCTCCATATCGAATGACGACCGCAAGAGGGATTGGTTGTAGGTTAGGCTATAGTTTTCGAGCGAGCGCGGCGGGCGAGGGTCGTGTAAAGGAGTGTCACAAACCAACGGTTTGGCACATAGGGACATTGAAATATTCGCACCAGCCCGAGGAGCCGGAAGTGTTTATCGAATTGCCTAGTGACAAAAGTTTACAGTTTATGAACAGTTTCACATGAATAGCAACATTTCCACATAGTACAGTGCAATGTGATGTCAGAACTGTCTGACAAAATTAGGCAATAACACGAAATATATGCATGGCAATATAAGGTATATTTATAGCTTGGAAATTGTGATCGTTGCTCGCTCGCTCCGCTCGCTCGTAAAAATCTAGTCCAACCTCACAACCGATCCGACACCTTCCCAGATTTGAAATAAGTCGCCTCCATATCGAATGACGAACGCAAGCGGGATTGGTTTTAGGTTAGGCTATAGTTTTCGAGCGAGCGCAGCGAGCGATTGACGTGAAAAGGAGTGTCACAAACCAACGGTTTGGCACATGGGGACATTGAAATATTCGCACCAGCCTGTGGAGCCGGAAGTGTTTATCGAATAGCCTACTGACAAAAGTTTACAGTTTATCAATAGTTTCACATAAATAGTAATATATCCACACTGTACAGTGTAACAAGATGTCCGTAATCGCTTACAATATTAGGTAATAACAGGAAATATATGCAAGGCAGTAGAAGGTATAAGTGTGGCTTGGAAATTGTGATCGTTGCTCGCTCGCTCCGCTCGCTCGTAAAAATATAGCCCAACCTCACAACCGATCCGACACATTCCCAAATTTGAAATAAGTCGCCAACATATCGTATAACGACCGCAAGAGGGAATGGTTAAGAATAGGCTATAGTTTTCGAGCGAGCGCGGCGTGCGAGGATCGCGTAAAGGTGTGTCACAAACCAACGGATTGGCACATGGGGACATTGAAATATTCGCACCAGCCTGAGGAGCCGGAAGTGTTTATCGAATTGCCTACTGACAAAAGTTTACAGTTTATCAATAGTTTCACATAATAGTAATATTTCCATACTGTACAGTGCAACATGAGGTCCGTAATCGCTCACAAAATTAGGTAATAACAGGAAATATATGCAAAGCAATAGAAGTTATAAGTGTAGCTTGGAAATTGTGATCGTTGCTCGCTCGCTCCGCTCGCTCGTAAAAATCTAGCCCAACCTCACAACCGATCGGACACGTTCCCAAATGTGAAATAAGTCGCCTCCATATCGAATGACGAACGCAAGCGGGATTGGTTTTAGGTTAGGCTATAGTTTTCGAGCGAGCGCAGCGAGCGATTGACGTGAAAAGGAGTGTCACAAACCAACGGTTTGGCACATAGGGACATTGAAATATTCGCACCAGCCCGAGGAGCCGGAAGTGTTTAAAGAATTGCCTAGTGACAAAAGTTTACAGTTTATGAACAGTTTCACATAAATAGCAACATTTCCACATAGTACAGTGCAATGTGATGTCAGAAATGTCTGACAAAATTAGGCAATAACACGAAATATATGCAAGGCAATATAAGGTATATGTATAGCTTGGAAATTGTGATCGTTGCTCGCTCGCTCCGCTCGCTCGTAAAAATCTAGTCCAACCTCACAACCGATCCGACACGTTCCCAAATTTCAAATAAGTCGCCTCCATATCGAATGACGACCGCAAGAGGGATTGGTTTTAGGTTAGGCTATAGTTTTCGAGCGAGCGCGGCGGGCGAGGGTCGTGTAAAGGAGTGTCACAAACCAACGGTTTGGCACATAGGGACATTGAAATATTCGCACCAGCCCGAGGAGCCGGAAGTGTTTAAAGAATTGCCTACTGACAAAAGTTTACAGTTTGTGAATATTTTTACATAAATAGTACAATTTCCACATAGTACAGTGCAATGTGATGTCCGAAATGGCTGACAAAATTAGGTAATAACACGAAATATATGCAAGGCAATATAAGGTATATGTATAGCTTGGAAATTGTGATCGTTGATCGCTCGCTCCGCTCGCTCGTACAAATCTAGTCCAACCTCACAACCGATCCGACACGTTCCCAAATTTGAAATAAGTCGCCTCCATATCGAATGACGAACGCAAGCGGGATTGGTTTTAGGTTAGGCTATAGTTTTCGAGCGAGCGCGGCGAGCGAGGGTCGCGTACAGGTGTGTCACAAACCAACGGTTTGGCACATAGGGACATTGAAATATTCGCACCAGCCCGAGGAGACGGAAGTGTTTATCGAATTGCCTAGTGACAAAAGTTTACAGTTTATCAATAGTTTCACATAAATGGTAATATTTCCACACTGTACAGTGTAACATGATGTCCGTAATCGCTTACAAAATTAGGTAATAACAGGAAATATATGCAAGGCAGTAGAAGGTATAAGTGTGGCTTGGAAATTGTGATCGTTGCTCGCTCGCTCCGCTCGCTCGTAAAAATCTAGTCCAACCTCACAACCGATCCGACACGTTCCCAAATTTGAAATAAGTCGCCTCCATATCGAATGACGAACGCAAGCGGGATTGGTTTTAGGTTAGGCTATAGTTTTCGAGCGAGCGCAGCGAGCGATTGACGTGAAAAGGAGTGTCACAAACCAACGGTTTGGCACATAGGGACATTGAAATATTCGCACCAGCCCGAGGAGACGGAAGTGTTTATCGAATTGCCTAGTGACAAAAGTTTACAGTTTATGAACAGTTTCACATAAATAGCAACATTTCCACATAGTACAGTGCAATGTGATGTCAGAAATGTCTGACAATATTAGGTAATAACACGAAATATATGCAAGGCAATATAAGGTATATGTATGGCTTGGAAATTGTGATCGTTGCTCGCTCGCTCCGCTCGCTCGTAAAAATCTAGCCCAACCTCACAACCGATCGGACACGTTCCCAAATGTGAAATAAGTCGCCTCCATATCGAATGACGAACGCAAGCGGGATTGGTTTTAGGTTAGGCTACAGTTTTCGAGCGAGCGCGGCGAGCGAGGGTCGCGTAAAGGTGTGTCACAAACCAACGGGTTGCCACATGGGGACATTGAAATATTCGCACCAGCCTGTGGAGCCGGAAGTGTTTATCGAATTGCCTACTGACAAAAGCTTACAGTTTATCAATAGTTTCACATAATAGTAATATTTCCATAATGTACAGTGCAACATGAGGTCCGTAATTGCTCACAAAGTTAGGTAATACCAGGAAATATATGCAAAGCAATAGAAGGTATAAGTGTAGCTTGGAAATTGTGATCGTTGCTCGCTCGCTCCGCTCGCTCGTAAAAATCTAGCCCAACCTCACAACCGATCGGACACGTTCCCAAATGTGAAATAAGTCGCCTCCATATCGAATGACGAACGCAAGCGGGATTGGTTTTAGGTTAGGCTATAGTTTTCGAGCGAGCGCAGCGAGCGATTGACGTGAAAAGGAGTGTCACAAACCAACGGTTTGGCACATAGGGACATTGAAATATTCGCACCAGCCCGAGGAGCCGGAAGTGTTTATCGAATTGCCTAGTGACAAAAGTTTACAGTTTATGAACAGTTTCACATAAATAGCAACATTTCCACATAGTACAGTGCAATGTGATGTCAGAAATGTCTGACAAAATTAGGCAATAACACGAAATATATGCAAGGCAATATAATGTATATGTATAGCTTGGAAATTGTGATCGTTGATCGCTCGCTCCGCTCGCTCGTACAAATCTAGTCCAACCTCACAACCGATCCGACACGTTCCCAAATTTGAAATAAGTCGCCTCCATATCGAATGACGAACGCAAGCGGGATTGGTTTTAGGTTAGGCTATAGTTTTCGAGCGAGCGCGGCGAGCGAGGGTCGCGTACAGGTGTTTCACAAACCAACGGTTTGGCACATAGGGACATTGAAATATTCGCACCAGCCCGAGGAGACGGAAGTGTTTATCGAATTGCCTAGTGACAAAAGTTTACAGTTTATCAATAGTTTCACATAAATGGTAATATTTCCACACTGTACAGTGTAACATGATGTCCGTAATCGCTTACAAAATTAGGTAATAACAGGAAATATATGCAAGGCAGTAGAAGGTATAAGTGTGGCTTGGAAATTGTGATCGTTGCTCGCTCGCTCCGCTCGCTCGTAAAAATCTAGTCCAACCTCACAACCGATCCGACACGTACCCATATTTCAAATAAGTCGCCTCCATATCGAATGACGACCGCAAGAGGGATTGGTTTTAGGTTAGGCTATAGTTTTCGAGCGAGCGCGGCGGGCGAGGGTCGTGTAAAGGAGTGTCACAAACCAACGGTTTGGCACATAGGGACATTGAAATATTCGCACCAGCCCGAGGAGCCGGAAGTGTTTATCGAATTGCCTAGTGACAAAAGTTTACAGTTTATGAACAGTTTCACATGAATAGCAACATTTCCACATAGTACAGTGCAATGTGATGTCAGAACTGTCTGACAAAATTAGGCAATAACACGAAATATATGCATGGCAATATAAGGTATATTTATAGCTTGGAAATTGTGATCGTTGCTCGCTCGCTCCGCTCGCTCGTAAAAATCTAGTCCAACCTCACAACCGATCCGACACCTTCCCAGATTTGAAATAAGTCGCCTCCATATCGAATGACGAACGCAAGCGGGATTGGTTTTAGGTTAGGCTATAGTTTTCGAGCGAGCGCAGCGAGCGATTGACGTGAAAAGGAGTGTCACAAACCAACGGTTTGGCACATGGGGACATTGAAATATTCGCACCAGCCTGTGGAGCCGGAAGTGTTTATCGAATAGCCTACTGACAAAAGTTTACAGTTTATCAATAGTTTCACATAAATAGTAATATATCCACACTGTACAGTGTAACAAGATGTCCGTAATCGCTTACAATATTAGGTAATAACAGGAAATATATGCAAGGCAGTAGAAGGTATAAGTGTGGCTTGGAAATTGTGATCGTTGCTCGCTCGCTCCGCTCGCTCGTAAAAATATAGCCCAACCTCACAACCGATCCGACACATTCCCAAATTTGAAATAAGTCGCCAACATATCGTATAACGACCGCAAGAGGGAATGGTTAAGAATAGGCTATAGTTTTCGAGCGAGCGCGGCGTGCGAGGATCGCGTAAAGGTGTGTCACAAACCAACGGATTGGCACATGGGGACATTGAAATATTCGCACCAGCCTGAGGAGCCGGAAGTGTTTATCGAATTGCCTACTGACAAAAGTTTACAGTTTATCAATAGTTTCACATAATAGTAATATTTCCATACTGTACAGTGCAACATGAGGTCCGTAATCGCTCACAAAATTAGGTAATAACAGGAAATATATGCAAAGCAATAGAAGTTATAAGTGTAGCTTGGAAATTGTGATCGTTGCTCACTCGCTCCGCTCGCTCGTAAAAATCTAGCCCAACCTCACAACCGATCGGATGCGTTCCCAAATTTGAAATAAGTCGCCTCCATATCGAATGACGACCGCAAGAGGGATAGTTTTTAGGTTAGGCTACAGTTTTCGAGCGAGCGCGGCGAGCGAGGGTCGCGTAAAGGTGTGTCACAAACCAACGGTTTGGCACATGGGGACATTGAAATATTCGCACCAGCCTGAGGAGCCGGAAGTGTTTATCGAATTGCCTACTGACAAAAGTTTACAGTTTATCAATAGTTTCACATAATAGTAATATTTCCATACTGTACAGTGCAACATGAGGTCCGTAATCGCTCACAAAATTAGGTAATACCAGGAAATATATGCAAAGCAATAGAAGGTATAAGTGTAGCTTGGAAATTGTGATCGTTGCTCGCTCGCTCCGCTCGCTCGTAAAAATCTAGCCCAACCTCACAACCGATCGGACACGTTCCCAAATGTGAAATAAGTCGCCTCCATATCGAATGACGAACGCAAGCGGGATTGGTTTTAGGTTAGGCTATAGTTTTCGAGCGAGCGCAGCGAGCGATTGACGTGAAAAGGAGTGTCACAAACCAACGGTTTGGCACATAGGGACATTGAAATATTCGCACCAGCCCGAGGAGCCGGAAGTGTTTAAAGAATTGCCTAGTGACAAAAGTTTACAGTTTATGAACAGTTTCACATAAATAGCAACATTTCCACATAGTACAGTGCAATGTGATGTCAGAAATGTCTGACAAAATTAGGCAATAACACGAAATATATGCAAGGCAATATAAGGTATATGTATAGCTTGGAAATTGTGATCGTTGCTCGCTCGCTCCGCTCGCTCGTAAAAATCTAGTCCAACCTCACAACCGATCCGACACGTTCCCAAATTTCAAATAAGTCGCCTCCATATCGAATGACGACCGCAAGAGGGATTGGTTTTAGGTTAGGCTATAGTTTTCGAGCGAGCGCGGCGGGCGAGGGTCGTGTAAAGGAGTGTCACAAACCAACGGTTTGGCACATAGGGACATTGAAATATTCGCACCAGCCCGAGGAGCCGGAAGTGTTTAAAGAATTGCCTACTGACAAAAGTTTACAGTTTGTGAATATTTTTACATAAATAGTACAATTTCCACATAGTACTGTGCAATGTGATGTCCGAAATGGCTGACAAAATTAGGTAATAACAGGAAATATATGCAAGGCAGTAGAAGGTATAAGTGTGGCTTGGAAATTGTGATCGTTGATCGCTCGCTCCGCTCGCTCGTACAAATCTAGTCCAACCTCACAACCGATCCGACAGGTTCCCAAATTTGAAATAAGTCGCCTCCATATCGAATGACGAACGCAAGCGGGATTGGTTTTAGGTTAGGCTATAGTTTTCGAGCGAGCGCAGCGAGCGATTGACGTGAAAAGGAGTGTCACAAACCAACGGTTTGGCACATAGGGACATTGAAATATTCGCACCAGCCCGAGGAGACGGAAGTGTTTATCGAATTGCCTAGTGACAAAAGTTTACAGTTTATGAACAGTTTCACATAAATAGCAACATTTCCACATAGTACAGTGCAATGTGATGTCAGAAATGTCTGACAATATTAGGCAATAACACGAAATATATGCAAGGCAATATAAGGTATATGTATGGCTTGGAAATTGTGATCGTTGCTCGCTCGCTCCGCTCGCTCGTAAAAATCTAGCCCAACCTCACAACCGATCGGACACGTTCCCAAATGTGAAATAAGTCGCCCCCATATCGAATGACGAACGCAAGCGGGATTGGTTTTAGGTTAGGCTATAGTTTTCGAGCGAGCGCGGCGAGCGAGGGTCGCGTAAAGGTGTGTCACAAACCAACGGTTTGGCACATGGGGACATTGAATTATTCGCACCAGCCTGTGGAGCCGGAAGTGTTTATCGAATAGCCTACTGACAAAAGTTTACAGTTTATCAATAGTCTCACATAATAGTAATATTTCCATACTGTACAGTGCAACATGAGGTCCGTAATCGCTCACAAAGTTAGGTAATACCAGGAAATATATGCAAAGCAATAGAAGGTATAAGTGTAGCTTGGAAATTGTGATCGTTGCTCGCTCGCTCCGCTCGCTCGTAAAAATCTAGCCCAACCTCACAACCGATCGGACACGTTCCCAAATGTGAAATAAGTCGCCTCCATATCGAATGACGAACGCAAGCGGGATTTGTTTTAGGTTAGGCTATAGTTTTCGAGCGAGCGCAGCGAGCGATTGACGTGAAAAGGAGTGTCACAAACCAACGGTTTGGCACATAGGGACATTGAAATATTCGCACCAGCCCGAGGAGCCGGAAGTGTTTAAAGAATTGCCTAGTGACAAAAGTTTACAGTTTATGAACAGTTTTCACAAAATAGCAACAATTCCACATAGTACAGTGCAATGTGATGTCAGAAATGTCTGACAAAATTAGGCAATAACACGAAATATATGCAAGGCAGTAGAAGGTATAAGTGTGGCTTGGAAATTGTGATCGTTGCTCGCTCGCTCCGCTCGCTCGTAAAAATATAGCCCAACCTCACAACCGATCCGACACATTCCCAAATTTGAAATAAGTCGCCAACATATCGTATAACGACCGTAAGAGGGAATGGTTAAGAATAGGCTATAGTTTTCGAGCGAGCGCGGCGTGCGAGGATCGCGTAAAGGTGTGTCACAAACCAACGGATTGGCACATGGGGACATTGAAATATTCGCACCAGCCTGAGGAGCCGGAAATGTTTATCGAATTGCCTACTGACAAAAGTTTACAGTTTATCAATAGTTTCACATAATAGTAATATTTCCATACTGTACAGTGCAACATGAGGTCCGTAATCGCTCACAAAATTAGGTAATAACAGGAAATATATGCAAAGCAATAGAAGTTATAAGTGTAGCTTGGAAATTGTGATCGTTGCTCACTCGCTCCGCTCGCTCGTAAAAATCTAGCCCAACCTCACAACCGATCGGATACGTTCCCAAATTTGAAATAAGTCGCCTCCATATCGAATGACGACCGCAAGAGGGATTGGTTTTAGGTTAGGCTACAGTTTTCGAGCGAGCGCGGCGAGCGAGGGTCGCGTAAAGGTGTGTCACAAACCAACGGGTTGCCACATGGGGACATTGAAATATTCGCACCAGCCTGTGGAGCCGGAAGTGTTTATCGAATTGCCTACTGACAAAAGCTTACAGTTTATCAATAGTTTCACATAATAGTAATATTTCCATAATGTACAGTGCAACATGAGGTCCGTAATCGCTCACAAAGTTAGGTAATACCAGGAAATATATGCAAAGCAATAGAAGGTATAAGTGTAGCTTGGAAATTGTGATCGTTGCTCGCTCGCTCGTAAAAATCTAGTCCAACCTCACAACCGATCCGACACGTTCCCAAATTTTAAATAAGTCGCCTCCATATCGAATGACGAACGCAAGCGGGATTGGTTTTAGGTTAGGCTATAGTTTTCGTGCGAGCGCGGCGAGCGAGGGTCGTGTAAAGGAGTGTCACAAACCAACGGTTTGGCACATAGGGACATTGAAATATTCGCACCAGCCCGAGGAGCCGGAAGTGTTTATCGAATTGCCTAGTGACAAAAGTTTACAGTTTATGAACAGTTTCACATAAATAGCAACATTTCCACATAGTACAGTGCAATGTGATGTCAGAAATGTCTGACAAAATTAGGCAATAACACGAAATATATGCAAGGCAATATAAGGTATATGTATAGCTTGGAAATTGTGATCGTTGCTCGCTCGCTCCGCTCGCTCGTAAAAATCTAGTCCAACCTCACAACCGATCAGACACGTTCCCAAATTTGAAATAAGTCGCCTCCATATCGAACAACGACCGCAAGAGGGAATGGTTAAGAATAGGCTATAGTTTTCGAGCGAGCGCAGCGAGCGATTGACGTGAAAAGGAGTGTCACAAACCAACGGTTTGGCAATAGGGACATTGAAATATTCGCACCAGCCCGAGGAGCCGGAAGTGTTTATCGAATTGCCTAGTGACAAAAGTTTACAGTTTATGAACAGTTTCACATAAATAGCAACATTTCCACATAGTACAGTGCAATGTGATGTCAGAAATGTCTGACAAAATTTGGCAATAACACGAAATATATGCAAGGCAATATAAGGTATATGTATAGCTTGGAAATTGTGATCGTTGCTCGCTCGCTCCGCTCGCTCGTAAAAATCTAGTCCAACCTCACAACCGATCCGACACGTTCCCAAATTTGAAATAAGTCGCCTCCATATCGAATGACGAACGCAAGCGGGATTGGTTTTAGGTTAGGCTATAGTTTTCGAGCGAGCGCGGCGAGCGAGGGCCGCGTAAAGGAGTGTCACAAACCAACGGTTTGGCACATGGGGACATTGAAATATTCGCACCAGCCTGAGGAGCCGGAAGTGTTTATCGAATTGCCTAGTGACAAAAGTTTACAGTTTATGTACAGTTTCACATAAATAGCAACATTTCCACATAGTACAGTGCAATGTGATGTCAGAAATGTCTGACAATATTAGGCAATAACACGAAATATATGCAAGGCAATATAAGGTATATGTATAGCTTGGAAATTGTGATCGTTGCTCGCTCGCTCGTAAAAATCTAGTCCAACCTCACAACCGATCCGACACGTTCCAAAATTTGAAATAAGTCGCCTCCATATCGAATGACGAACGCAAGAGGGATTGGTTTTAGGTTAGGCTATAGTTTTCGAGCGAGCGCAGCGAGCGATTGACGTGAAAAGGAGTGTCACAAACCAACGGTTTGGCACATAGGGACATTGAAATATTCGCACCAGTCCGAGGAGCCGGAAGTGTTTATCGAATTGCCTACTGAAAAAAGTTTACAGTTTATCAATAGTTTCACATAAAAAGTAATATTTCCACACTGTACAGTGCAACATGAGGACCGTAATCGCTCACAAAGTGAGGTAATAACAGGAAATACATGCAAGGCAGTAGAAGGTATAAGTGTAGCTTGGAAATTGTGATCGTTGCTCGCTCGCTCCGCTCGCTCGTAAAAATCTAGCCCAACCTCACAACCGATCCGACACATTCCCAAATTTGAAATAAGTCGCCAACATATCGAATGACGAACGCAAGCGGGATTGGTTTTAGGTTAGGCTATAGTTTTCGAGCGAGCGCAGCGAGCGATTGACGTGAAAAGGAGTGTCACAAAACCAACGGTTTGGCACATAGCGACATTGAAATATTCGCACCAGCCTGAGGAGCCGGAAGTGTTTATCGAATAGCCTACTGACAAAAGTTTACAGTTTATCAATAGTTTCACATAAATGGTAATATTTCCACACTGTACAGTGTAACATGATGTCCGTAATCGCTTACAAAATTAGGTAATAACAGGAAATATATGCAAGGCAGTAGAAGGTATAAGTGTGGCTTGGAAATTGTGATCGTTGCTCGCTCGCTCCGCTCGCTCGTAAAAATCTAGCCCAACCTCACAACTGATCGGACACGTTCCCAAATTTGAAATAAGTCGCCACCATATCAAATGACGAACGCAAGCGGGATTGGTTTTAGGTTAGGCTATAGTTTTCGAGCGAGCGCAGCGAGCCAGGGTCTCGTAAGGGTGTGTCACAAACCAACGGTTTGGCACATAGGGACATTGAAATATTCGCACCAGCCCGAGGAGCCGGAAGTGTTTATCGAATTGCCTAGTGACAAAAGTTTGCAGTTTATGAAAAGTTTCACATAAATAGCAACATTTCCACATAGTACAGTGCAATGTGATTTCAGAAATGTCTGAAAATATTAGGCAATAACACGAAATATATGCAAGGCAATATAAGGTATATGTATAGCTTGGAAATTGTGATCGTTGCTCGCTCGCTCCCGCTCGCTCGTAAAAATCTAGTCCAACCTCACAACCGATCCGACACATTCCCAAATTTGAAATAAGTCGCCAACATATCGTATAACGACCGCAAGAGGGAATGGTTAAGAATAGGCTATAGCTTTCGAGCGAGCGCGGCGTGCGAGGATCGCGTAAAGGTGTGTCACAAACCAACGGATTGGCACATGGGGACATTGAAATATTCGCACCAGCCTGAGGAGCCGGAAGTGTTTATCGAATTGCCTACTGACAAAAGTTTACAGTTTATCAATAGTTTCACATAATAGTAATATTTCCATACTGTACAGTGCAACATGAGGTCCGTAATCGCTCACAAAATTAGGTAATAACAGGAAATATATGCAAAGCAATAGAAGTTATAAGTGTAGCTTGGAAATTGTGATCGTTGCTCACTCGCTCCCGCTCGCTCGTAAAAATCTAGCCCAACCTCACAACCGATCGGATACGTTCCCAAATTTGAAATAAGTCGCCAACATATCGTATAAGGAACGCAAGTGGGAATGGTTTAGATTAGGCTATAGTTTTCGAGCGAGCGTGGCGAGCGATTGACGTGAAAAGGAGTGTCACAAACCAACGGTTTGGCACATAGCGACATTGAAATATTCGCACCAGCCTGAGGAGCCGGAAGTGTTTATCGAATAGCCTACTGACAAAAGTTTGCAGTTTATCAATAGTTTCACATAAATGGTAATATTTCCACACTGTACAGTGTAACATGATGTCCGTAATCGCTTACAAAATTAGGTAATAACAGGAAATATATGCAAGGCAGTAGAAGGTATAAGTGTGGCTTGGAAATTGTGATCGTTGCTCGCTCGCTCCTCTCGCTTGTAAAAATCTAGCCCAACCTCACAACCGATCGGACACGTTCCCAAATTTCAAATAAGTCGCCACCATATCAAATGACGAACGCAAGCGGGATTGGTTTTAGGTTAGGCTATAGTTTTCGAGCGAGCGCAGCGAGCGATTGACGTGAAAAGGAGTGTCACAAACCAACGGTTCGGCACATAGGGACATTGAAATATTCGCACCAGCCCGAGGAGCCGGAAGTGTTTAAAGAATTGGCTAGTGACAAAAGTTTACAGTTTATGAACAGTTTCACATAACTAGCAACATTTCCACATATTACAGTGCAATGTGATGTCAGAAATGTCTGACAAAGTTAGACAATAACACGAAATATATGCAAGGCAATATAAGGTATATGTATAGCTTGGAAATTGTGATCGTTGCTCGCTCGCTCGTAAAAATCTAGTCCAACCTCACAACCGATCCGACACGTTCCCAAATTTGAAATAAGTCGCCTCCATATGGAATGACGAACGCAAGAGGGATTGGTTTTAGGTTAGGCTATAGTTTTCGAGCGAGCGCAGCGAGCGATTGACGTGAAAAGGAGTGTCACAAACCAACGGTTTGGCACATAGGGACATTGAAATATTCACACCAGCCTGAGGAGCCGGAAGTGTTTATCGAATTGCCTAGTGACAAAAGTTTACAGTTTATGAACAGTTTCACATAAATAGCAACATTTCCACATAGTACAGTGCAATGTGATGTCAGAAATGTCTGACAATATTAGGCAATAACACGAAATATATGCAAGGCAATATAAGGTATATGTATAGCTTGGAAATTGTGATCGTTGCTCGCTCCGCTCGTAAAAATCTAGTCCAACCTCACAACCGATCCGACACGTTCCAAAATTTGAAATAAGTCGCCTCCATATCGAATGACGAACGCAAGAGGGATTGGTTTTAGGTTAGGCTATAGTTTTCGAGCGAGCGCAGCGAGCGATTGACGTGAAAAGGAGTGTCACAAACCAACGGTTTGGCACATAGGGACATTGAAATATTCGCACCAGTCCGAGGAGCCGGAAGTGTTTATCGAATTGCCTACTGAAAAAAGTTTACAGTTTATCAATAGTTTCACATAAAAAGTAATATTTCCACACTGTACAGTGCAACATGAGGACCGTAATCGCTCACAAAGTGAGGTAATAACAGGAAATACATGCAAGGCAGTAGAAGGTATAAGTGTAGCTTGGAAATTGTGATCGTTGCTCGCTCGCTCCGCTCGCTCGTAAAAATCTAGCCCAACCTCACAACCGATCCGACACATTCCCAAATTTGAAATAAGTCGCCAACATATCGAATGACGAACGCAAGCGGGATTGGTTTTAGGTTAGGCTATAGTTTTCGAGCGAGCGCAGCGAGCGATTGACGTGAAAAGGAGTGTCACAAACCAACGGTTTGGCACATAGCGACATTGAAATATTCGCACCAGCCTGAGGAGCCGGAAGTGTTTATCGAATAGCCTACTGACAAAAGTTTACAGTTTATCAATAGTTTCACATAAATGGTAATATTTCCACACTGTACAGTGTAACATGATGTCCGTAATCGCTTACAAAATTAGGTAATAACAGGAAATATATGCAAGGCAGTAGAAGGTATAAGTGTGGCTTGGAAATTGTGATCGTTGCTCGCTCGCTCCGCTCGCTCGTAAAAATCTAGCCCAACCTCACAACTGATCGGACACGTTCCCAAATTTGAAATAAGTCGCCACCATATCAAATGACGAACGCAAGCGGGATTGGTTTTAGGTTAGGCTATAGTTTTCGAGCGAGCGCAGCGAGCCAGGGTCTCGTAAGGGTGTGTCACAAACCAACGGTTTGGCACATAGGGACATTGAAATATTCGCACCAGCCCGAGGAGCCGGAAGTGTTTATCGAATTGCCTAGTGACAAAAGTTTGCAGTTTATGAAAAGTTTCACATAAATAGCAACATTTCCACATAGTACAGTGCAATGTGATTTCAGAAATGTCTGAAAATATTAGGCAATAACACGAAATATATGCAAGGCAATATAAGGTATATGTATAGCTTGGAAATTGTGATCGTTGCTCGCTCGCTCCCGCTCGCTCGTAAAAATCTAGTCCAACCTCACAACCGATCCGACACATTCCCAAATTTGAAATAAGTCGCCAACATATCGTATAACGACCGCAAGAGGGAATGGTTAAGAATAGGCTATAGCTTTCGAGCGAGCGCGGCGTGCGAGGATCGCGTAAAGGTGTGTCACAAACCAACGGATTGGCACATGGGGACATTGAAATATTCGCACCAGCCTGAGGAGCCGGAAGTGTTTATCGAATTGCCTACTGACAAAAGTTTACAGTTTATCAATAGTTTCACATAATAGTAATATTTCCATACTGTACAGTGCAACATGAGGTCCGTAATCGCTCACAAAATTAGGTAATAACAGGAAATATATGCAAAGCAATAGAAGTTATAAGTGTAGCTTGGAAATTGTGATCGTTGCTCACTCGCTCCGCTCGCTCGTAAAAATCTAGCCCAACCTCACAACCGATCGGATACGTTCCCAAATTTGAAATAAGTCGCCAACATATCGTATAAGGAACGCAAGTGGGA